>NW_022991084.1:213348-259670 GCF_902827175.1 Gymnodraco acuticeps | reverse complement strand
AATTAAGTGTGTTTTAAATCTACTTAGTTTATAAGGAAATTATGAAGAGGAACAAATTAAATGATTTGAAAATGATATCTATGTAGGTGCTGACGCTGTTGGCGGTTCTAGTGTTAACATACATTTAAATTAAATATGTGTAATGGCAAAAGCCATATATGATTTTCTTACCTGGAATTCTGCCTTTTTGAACAGACTTTTTGAGTCCTAGCTCTATTGTCTGCAGTTCTAGGGTTAATATGAATCTAGTATGATTGTCATCGGTCTAAATTCGATTTCAAATGATTAACTGTGTATGTAATGAAGATCATAGTGTGGGTTGAACCCATTTTCATAACCACTGTCTTTGAACTGATTTAAATGCGGAAACTGGGCTTATTCATCAGAATGTCGTATGACTTGACTTGACTTGCTTGACTCTCATCACAGTGACTTGGGACTTGCTTGATACTTGTAGGTCAAGACTTGAGACTTGCTCATGACTTGCACATGTAGGACTTACTCCCACCTCTGCCTAGAAGACAACACCGTTTCTAAAGAGGCGAATTTGCTCTTTATCGGTCAAAAAGAAACAAAACTCTGGCCCATGAAGATCAGAATTGTGATTTTACCTGGTGTTTATTTACTGTACCGTTCAAACACAGCAAGCACGAAGGTCTCTTTCGTTATTGTGCAACCCTATTATTTCACTCTTATTTTACCGTATGAGCTCAGAAAAGGACCTTATAAACAGGGCTGCCCATAACTGGTGCGCACTTGCGCATGCGCACCTCCGCCAACAAAAGAGCACCGGGTCATTTGAAACAAAGCGCATTTGCGTACCAACATTGAGAGAGGGAGAAGAGAAAAGAGAAAATAGAGGAGAGAGAGAGAGAAGAGAGAGAGTTGCATATGAACCATGATATGAACTCAGGGCCGGCCCGTAGCGCTGGCTAGATGTTCGCCTAGGGCGCCAGATCTGGGGAGTCGCTGCGCTGGCAGTTCTGGAAGGGAAAAAAACATTTTGACCGTTGGGGCTCATCCTAATTTTCGGCCTTGATGTAACAACATTCATAATTAAGTAAATGTAACACCCTTTTCACCCCGGTTACACGTTTCATTTGCCCTGTACGATGGGCGCTGTAAGTGATGCAAATGGGGGATGTTGGCTTATCTGGCGCCCGCAGCTCACAGCCAAATGCGACGTGAGCGAGGGAAGAGAGGGAGGGTTGCACCGGTACCAGCGCTGTTGTTATTAGAATCTGGTGCCGTGCTAGCTGCTCTAACGGATATAAGAAGAAGATGTTTCTACAATAATGTGGAGTGAGAGTCCTCTCCAGTCAGACTGAGAGGCAGATACTACAGCTCAGTGAGGTAAAGGACTCTTAGTCTAAGTTCAAACGGTTTGGTCACAATTTATGTAAACACATATTTCCAAGGCACTCCTTTATAATTATTGGGATAAACAGGTTTTAAATCATTCCAATGTATACTATAGGTTAGTAACCAAAGATATCCTTTAAAACTGGAGAGATAAAAAAAAAATGCATAAATAAATAAATGTTAAGGTAAAATAAGATATGAATGAACAACACAAATAAAATAAATTACATTCATTTTTTATTGGCTATGGGTTATTGGTGATGTTCACATACTTATTTTATTACATCCACTTGTCTAAGATGACAACAGAGACTTTCGACCCAAACCCAGCTGTTGATTGTGGGTGCAAGCAGCTAATCACAGACTCAACCAGAGAGAAAGAAGTAGGCCTACATCATCAGCTACCATGTCTGACAGAGAGGAAGACAGTGAGGAGAACAGTCAGGAGGGTAGTGATGACAGCTTGTAGGATTACTGGTCGTGCTAATGTTGTCTTGTGTTCACCTCTGCATGTGTGTTCTGTGTTCACCTCTGCATGTGTGTTCTGTGTTCACCTCTGCATGTGTGTTCTGTGTTCACCTCTGCATGTGTGTTCAG
This sequence comes from Gymnodraco acuticeps, assembly GCF_902827175.1. Taxonomy (NCBI): domain Eukaryota; kingdom Metazoa; phylum Chordata; class Actinopteri; order Perciformes; family Bathydraconidae; genus Gymnodraco; species Gymnodraco acuticeps. Next base: position 257,711 of record NW_022991084.1, on the reverse strand, counting down.
TGCCGTGTGTCTGGCAAATAAAGAGCCCCTCAAAAGTTACTGTTTATTTCATTTTAAGGATGAGCACCAAGCAACATCTCCAGGTGCTCCTTTGAGAACCAGGGCAAAAAAGTGATGTGCACCCCTGATTATAAAGGTTGACATATTTAGAGGTAGTTTTAACTATGACACCCATTGTAGATTGATTACTAGTTGTGCTTGTAATGACAATAAATGCTTCTAATCTAAGTAATATGTTTAAATCAACCACATTTTTGTTGTGCAAGAGATGCCACATTTCAATGAATATTAAGAGGTGCAAACGTATACCGTAGAGGAAAGGATATAATAGGTAAAATACATCATAGAAAGTTAGATCCAAAGAAAAGAAACCCGGGGATAAACGTCTTCAATGATCCCCCCGTTGCATCAAAGACAGACCAAACACAATCACCTGAATTCCTGCTTTGTTCCACTGAGCCGTGCTGACATAGAAACCGCTGCTTCTTCTGAGAGAGACTTTGTTGGATGGATATATAAATAAATGGATTGATTAATTGGTCGATGGATGGTTTGATGGATGGATGGATAATTGGATAGATAGCTATATGCTTGGTTGGATGGATATATCAATACACAGATGGATGGATATATATATGCATTGATGGATAGATCAATGGGTAGATGCTTGAGTGGTACACCTTGCTAGGTTTATATCATCTTGGAAATAATTGCCTTATGAAGCCAGGTATTTAAATGCATAAATACTGCAGGACTCTGAATGAATACCCAGCACTCTGCAGCGTGGATCCATCATCAGGCGTCCTTTTGCCAGATGACCTGGTTAGACAGTGGGAGGACAGGAACAGGTCCAAATGGATGGACATTTTATACTTCCCGCCTGCTGGACTCACAGATCGGCCACTGTTTGCTAACATGTTCTCCATAACAACAAGCAATACATGCAGGGGCGGTTCTAGGGGGGGGGGGCAGGGGGGGCCAGTGCCCCCCTAACACTGACCTCTGACCCCCCTGTGGCCCCCCTAACAATGAAACGTTTTTTTTTATTTTTTTTTAAATGTATATTCTCTGGTACTCGGTTTGCCAAAAACCGCAGGATTTTGTTGCTGTAATGTGAGATTGTGCAGACACCCTTATGTAAAGTAGAGATGTAGCTGTTCATTGCCTTTATTTTTATATAAATATGGTGTGAGTGCAAACATTGCACTATAACTTAAGCTGAAGCGAACAGTAATAACTATAAGATCTATCTGAAATAAATAAGTGTACTGAAACAAATACCAATAACTGTATTGCTTTGTTTTCTTATGCGCAATTACTTCATACTGTCTAGTTCTCTTTTTCGTCCTGCATTTATTGAGCCCCCCTCAGAAAATAACTGGCCCCCCAGTGGCCCCCCCAGTCAAATTGGTCTAGAACCGCCACTGAATACACGGGGGAGGCGAAGTCCACCAAGCAATGTGCTAGGAATCTCATCATTGCACATTTTTAGAGTTTGAAAATATATTGACTTTTGTGTTGATTTCTACCCGAGCCTGTGAGCTGCATGGCATGACATTCTCCCTCTCCCTACCTCACTATGTTTGCCGTCTTTCCTCACATCCCCCATCCCCGTCTCGCTCTTATATAAAGGAAATGCCATATGAAATAACCTTTAAAAAACTGGCACTGACCTCCATTCCCCACCGGTATACTGTTTGTGTGAATAGTGAATATTGACATTTTGACCCGCCTAGGGACTAATGTGTTGTTGAATCTATGTATGCCCTGGTTCCCCAGTGTTCACACACACACACACACACACGCACACACGCACACACACACACACACACACACACACGCACACACGCACACACACACACACACACACACACACACACACACACACACACACACACACACACACACACACACACACTGAAACATACCTGAAGAAGCACTTAGGTATACACACAGATTCTCACACAACACAGATATCCAAATGTAGCACTAACATGTTCATAACACAATTAAAACACAAGTCCATATCAACAAAATATCTGTACATGTGAAAGCTTTCATGCTGCACACATCACTGAAAACAAACACACAAAAGCATGCAAATGCAACACACACTTATAAGACCGATACAGAAATATGTCCCCAGTCTCCCTCCTTTTATTCAGGTGTGTGTTTGGGGATAGGATCAGAAATGCAATCGGTCTCCACAGACAGAGTGATTGACGGCTGTCATTTTTATTTATTTGTATCCCCCCTCTCACATTGCTTTTCCCCAGCTGTCTTTCTTTTCAAACACCAGTCTCCTCTCTGTCCATCTGTCTGTCTTCCTGTCTGTCTTTCTCACACGTCCCCCGTCTCACTTTCTACCACAGGGCAGGCTCTGAGTTTCCTAACATGACTCACTATATGTGTGTGTTTTCTTCATAAGAGTTTGTGCAAATAATGTTATCTCATCGTATTTTAAATCCACATGTTGCAGGCTTAGTAACTGACGATATTGCAGCTGCTAAATGAGAGTGAAGAGATTGGTAACATTTGTTGGCATAGTGTTACGCTTGTGTTATTATGTGACTAAGACTGGGGGACATTGTCAGCTCATACAACTGAATTCTTTGGAAATGCAATCCCAAGCTTCTTTGGATCCATCAACTTTGCGTTTATATTCTGTCAGAGGAGCCTCAGGTGTCTCGACATAAGTCTGCAGGTCTGAGACTGAATGAAATAAATCCCTGCTGATACATTGCTGTGACTTTGGCAATGTTAAATAGGTAAGGTTTAAAGGGGCTCTATTCTGCTCATTTCATGTTGATATAGGGTTGCCAGAAACTGACCATGATCAAAATCGATTATTCGGCAGCCCTGGCGAATAATAATCGATTAATCGACCGACCCCCCAAAAGGAATTCCGTTGTTTTCTTTACTGGAACATGTTTAACAGTACAAACAAAATAAACGACAAATAAACCAACATCAACATGATGTTGGTTTATTTTTTGTTATTTTCTAAAGTGCCTGCCATTGCCTTTTATTTTGAGATGCGCTATGCGCGCACAATGTAGGCTATTTATTGCAATGCTGCCATTGTTAAATACAGGCTACAGCTTGTATTAATAATAGCAGCATTGCAATAAATATTATTATAGCAATTTATTTATTGCAATGCTATTATTAATACAGGCTGTAGCCTGTATTAATAATAATAGCAGCATTGCAATAAATAAATTGTGCACGCATCGCGCATCTTCAAATAAAGGCAATGGCAGGCACTTTAGACAATAACAAAAAATAAACCACCATCATGTAGCCTGTATTAATAATAGCAGCATTGAAATACATTCAATAATTAGCCTATTGTTCCACGAGGAGGAACTCTTTTTACCTGCCGCTTTGTTCATCTAGTCGCACGTGTGAGGGAGAGGGAGGGTGGGGGCGGTGTGTAGCGTGCTGCAGCAGCAGTCTGCTCTGCACGCAGGCTTCCTCCAAGTTTACAGTAAAACAAACTGGTGGTGTGACCAATGGCCATTTACAATTGTTAATACTATTACTATTATTAGCATTAGTCTATATTTTGGTTGAAACTAAGCCAGAAAAAATTCGATTAGATTTAAAAAAATAATATTCGATTATGGAGACTGTAACGATTAATCGAATAATCAAATAATCGCTGGCATCCCTAGTTAATATCAGTATGTAGTGTCTCTACTTTAAAGAGTTCTCTCCTGCTGATGTTCAGGTGTATATCAGTATGTAGTGTCTCTACTTTAAAGAGTCCTCTCCTGCTGATGTTCAGGTGTATATCAGTATGTAGTGTCTCTACTTTAAAGAGTCCTCTCCTGCTGATGTTCAGGTGTATATCAGTATGTAGTGTCTCTACTTTAAAGAGTCCTCTCCTGCTGATGTTCAGGTGTATATCAGTATGTAGTGTCTCTACTTTAAAGAGTCCTCTCCTGCTGATGTTCAGGTGTATATCAGTATGTATTGTCTCTACTTTAAAGAGTCCTCTCCTGCTGATGTTCAGGTGTATATCAGTATGTATTGTCTCTACTTTAAAGAGTCCTCTCCTGCTGATGTTCAGGTGTATATCAGTATGTAGTGTCTCTACTTTAAAGAGTCCTCTCCTGCTGATGTTCAGGTGTATATCAGTATGTATTGTCTCTACTTTAAAGAGTCCTCTCCTGCTGATGTTCAGGTATATATCAGTATGTAGTGTCTCTACTTTAAAGAGTCCTCTCCTGCTGATGTTCAGGTGTATATCAGTATGTAGTTGTCTCTACTTTAAAGAGTCCTCTCCTGCTGATGTTCAGGTGTATATCAGTATGTATTGTCTCTACTTTAAAGAGTCCTCTCCTGCTGATGTTCAGGTGTATATCAGTATGTAGTGTCTCTACTTTAAAGAGTCCTCTCCTGCTGATGTTCAGGTGTATATCAGTATGTATTGTCTCTACTTTAAAGAGTCCTCTCCTGCTGATGTTCAGGTATATATCAGTATTGTAGTGTCTCTACTTTAAAGAGTCCTCTCCTGCTGATGTTCAGGTGTATATCAGTATGTATTGTCTCTACTTTAAAGAGTCCTCTCCTGCTGATGTTCAGGTGTATATCAGTATGTATTGTCTCTACTTTAAAGAGTCCTCTCCTGCTGATGTTCAGGTATATATCAGTATTTGTAGTGTCTCTACTTTAAAGAGTCCTCTCCTGCTGATGTTCAGGTGTATATCAGTATGTATTGTCTCTACTTTAAAGAGTCCTTCTCCTGCTGATGTTCAGGTGTATATCAGTATGTATTGTCTCTACTTTAAAGAGTCCTCTCCTGCTGATGTTCAGGTGTATATCAGTATGTATTGTCTCTACTTTAAAGAGTCCTCTCCTGCTGATGTTCAGGTGTATATCAGTATGTATTGTCTCTACTTTAAAGAGTCCTCTCCTGCTGATGTTCAGGTTGTATATCAGTATGTATTGTCTCTACTTTAAAGAGTCCTCTCCTTCTGATGTTCAGGTGTATATCAGTATGTATTGTCTCTACTTTAAAGAGTCCTCTCCTGCTGATGTTCAGGTGTATATCAGTATGTATTGTCTCTACTTTAAAGAGTCCTCTCCTGCTGATGTTCAGGTGTATATCAGTATGTATTGTCTCTACTTTAAAGAGTCCTCTCCTGCTGATGTTCAGGTGTATATCAGTATGTATTGTCTCTACTTTAAAGAGTCCTCTCCTGCTGATGTTCAGGTGTATATCAGTATGTATTGTCTCTACTTTAAAGAGTCCTCTCCTGCTGATGTTCAGGTATATATCAGTATGTAGTGTCTCTACTTTAAAGAGTCCTCTCCTGCTGATGTTCAGGTGTATATCAGTATGTATTGTCTCTACTTTAAAGAGTCCTCTCCTGCTGATGTTCAGGTGTATATCAGTATGTATTGTCTCTACTTTAAAGAGTCCTCTCCTGCTGATGTTCAGGTATATATCAGTATGTAGTGTCTCTACTTTAAAGAGTCCTCTCCTGCTGATGTTCAGGTGTATATCAGTATGTATTGTCTCTACTTTAAAGAGTCCTCTCCTGCTGATGTTCAGGTGTATATCAGTATGTATTGTCTCTACTTTAAAGAGTCCTCTCCTGCTGATGTTCAGGTATATATCAGTATGTAGTGTCTCTACTTTAAAGAGTCCTCTCCTGCTGATGTTCAGGTGTATATCAGTATGTAGTGTCTCTACTTTAAAGAGTCCTCTCCTGCTGATGTACAGGTGTATATCAGTATGTAGTGTCTCTACTTTAAAGAGTCCTCTCCTGCTGATGTTCAGGTGTATATCAGTATGTAGTGTCTCTACTTTAAAGAGTCCTCTCCTGCTGATGTTTAGGTGTATATCAGTATGTAGTGTCTCTACTTTAAAGAGTCCTCTCCTGCTGATGTTCAGGTGTATATCAGTATGTAGTGTCTCTACTTTAAAGAGTCCTCTCCTGCTGATGTTCAGGTGTATATCAGTATGTAGTGTCTCTACTTTAAAGAGTCCTCTCCTGCTGATGTTCAGGTGTATATCAGTATGTAGTGTCTCTACTTTAAAGAGTCCTCTCCTGCTGATGTTCAGGTGTATATCAGTATGTAGTGTCTCTACTTTAAAGAGTCCTCTCCTGCTGATGTTCAGGTGTATATCAGTATGTAGTGTCTCTACTTTAAAGAGTCCTCTCCTGCTGATGTTCAGGTGTATATCAGTATGTAGTGTCTCTACTTTAAAGAGTCCTCTCCTGCTGATGTTCAGGTGTATATCAGTATGTAGTGTCTCTACTTTAAAGAGTCCTCTCCTGCTGATGTTCAGGTGTATATCAGTATGTAGTGTCTCTACTTTAAAGAGTCCTCTCCTCCTCATGTTCAGGTGTATATCAGTATGTAGTGTCTCTACTTTAAAGAGTCCTCTCCTGCTGATGTTCAGGTGTATATCAGTATGTAGTGTCTCTACTTTAAAGAGTCCTCTCCTGCTGATGTTCAGGTGTATATCAGTATGTAGTGTCTCTACATGTCTCCATGCTTTAATGTTCAAGAAGCTCTTTATTTTTCTCATACTGTCTGTGCTGCAGCACCTCTTTTCACCCTCTGTCTGAAACCAGAGCCCAGTCTACCCTGATTGGTTAGCTGGCCGGCTCTGTTGTGATTGGTTAACCTCTTAGAGATGTCCCGCCCCCTCAGCGTACAATGTGTTGGAGCGCTAGCCAATAGAAGAGTGAGTGTTCCATGTTGTAGAAGTGATTTATTACTTGGCCTTTAAAGTTACGTTTTTCATCTTTTACACGTGGGAAATATCATATTTGATAGTGTTGAAAGAATATTGTTCGGACATTGCTTAAAAGGTTATTTATTTTCCCTGCAAAATTGCCTAAAAAGACATTTGAAGAATCCCCACCACAAGTTTGAAGAGGCACATACTTTTCAGTGATGTTGCATATCAACTGAAGAATAAAAAGCCATTTTGCTCGTAAGTCATTCTCCCAGGATACAGCCGTAAAAACAGTACATTTTGAGTGATCATTATCTGATGCTTATTGTGACAGTTTGAATCCCTTTTTTATGTTTCTTTATTTGCTTTTTTAGGGTGCCAGTCAGGTCTCTCTCCTGATATTTAAGATGTTGATAGTCACAGTCAGTTTTAGTAAGTCTGTACTGCACACTGGTGTAGACATATCACTGCAAACACCCAACATTGAATGACATTAGAAAAAGTATTAAACTCTTATTAACTCACAATCATAATCACAAACAGCAAGTGTATTTTGAATTAAACAATCCTTCTTCCCACAGCTCACTTTTAAATCCAAAATGTTCCACTTCGGGTTTTCTTAAAAATAAATAAAACAACTTACCAGCAGAATGTCAGTCATTTTAGTCAATCCAGTCGGTTTGGGAATCCAGTCCTGGTTTTCAAGGTGGTTGGGAGATGACCGATTCCTCACAGCTTTTTGATGTCAAAATGTCTTGTGTTTTGAAGAGGTCCTGGTTCAGTCTGATGTAACAGTACAAAGTCTTTTTTAATGAAGATGTTCAAAGAAAAGGGTTGATTTTGAAAAATCCTCCATCTGAGTGAGTCATCTGTGAAATTAACTTGACTGACTTGTTTAAAAAAAAACAAAAAACGCTTCTTTTGTTTCCTAAGCTCTCAGATTCTGGGATGGAAAGTTGGCACACAGCCATTGTAAAGATAATTTTCTCTACTTTTTTTTCATTTTCATTCTCCTAGTTCAGGACTCTTGTCAGAAGAATAAGAGTGAATTCTCCGAGCAGCTGAGGCAGCAGTAATGGAGGATAAGTACGGGGTCAAAATATATTTCAGAGTTCAGTTCCACCTCAAGTTGCTGGAGCTAAATCTTTTGCCGTATAAAACAACGATTGCCCATTCCCACAAAATGGCCCTATAAAGTTTTATGGTATTGTATCATTCTTTTTTTATGATATGCTATCATATACTGCGGGCTACTTTAGCTCATTTTACTGAAATGAAAACAGAAAGGCTCTCTGCCACAATGAGATGCAGCTAATGGAGGAATATTTTATTGCAGCAACAACAGAAAATAACAACTGTGTGAAGTGAAGCGAGTGTTAACCTGTCTGGGAAAAGGAGAGCTTTAGACATTGAGATTGTAGCTCTGAAATATTCCAAGGACAAGCACGTTTTACACGATGCCGGTCGACTGATCAACCCCCTTTTGTTTCATGATATTTTGTATTTTTAACCTTCATATAAACTTCCCCGAAATCGCACAAAGCCCTTTCATGTTCTTTTCATGTCTCCTCTTTCATTGCCACAGAGGTGGTGACTCTGGTCATGGCATTGAAGAAAAAGGATTCTTATCCTGCTCTGTAATCCCCGACAGTGAGCTTTACTGAAGGCCGTCGCTTTGCACGGGTGACTCTTTTTACAGAAGGCAGCAAGTGTCTGTTCTTTCTGAAGTGAATGTACACACTGTCATGTCGTACGGTTTAATTGTGTGAACAGACGGCTGCAAACTAACCTGCAGTGATTATGAGCACATTAAACAGGTCCTTATAATTCATTAGTGTAGAGTTTCTACTGCAGCCTAAATCAGCTGTTGTTTAGGATGCATTAAAAACAGTTCACATCAAAATAAACTCCTCGCACCGTCTGCTTTTTCCAGTCCCCCCCGTTACCTTCATCTTATCTCAATCTTTGATGTATTTATTATTAAACAGTGTAAACAGGGCTGCATCTGTGATCCCCAATATGATGAGAAAGAGATTATTTGGGTTAGATTTTGGTCATCCCAGAAAAACAGGTGCACATGTTGTTATTATACGGCTTAATTGAGTACTTGATGCTGATTGGTCAATTTGGACATTCTAGAGGTCTTCTATTTCTTTTTACAGTATGTACAGAGTACAGTATGTAGAGGCATATCAATACGCAGGAAGAAGTCCAGTCGATTTAACGTCAGCTGTGGACAACACACACTAGTTTTCTCTGTAAGAAAACACTTTTTCTATTTGTGGACAGCACCAAACTTTGGTTTCATGATAGCTAAACTGTCCCCAGTAAAGAAAAGAAAAGTAAAACAAGAGAATGAAGCGGTTAAAAGACATCAGAGGAATCAACAGAAGAAGACAGACAGGAAGTAAACACTAACAGGAACAGCAGAAGAAGACAGACAGGAAGTAGACACTAACAGGAACAGCAGATGAAGACAGACAGGAAGTAGACACTAACAGAAACAGCAGATGAAGACAGACAGGAAGTAAACACTAACAGGAACAACAGAAGAAGACAAACAGGAAGTAAACACTAACAGGAACAACAGAAGAAGACAGACAGGAAGTAAACACTAACAGGAACAGCAGAAGAAGACAGACAGGAAGTAGACACTAACAGGAACAGCAGATGAAGACAGACAGGAAGTAAACACTAACAGGAACAACAGAAGAAGACAGACAGGAAGTAAACACTAACAGGCACAACAGAAGAAGACAGACAGGAAGTAAACACTAACAGGGACAGCAGATGAAGACAGACAGGAAGTAAACACTAACAGGAACAGCAGATGAAGACAGACAGGAAGTAAACACTAACAGGAACAACAGAAGAAGACAGACAGGAAGTAAACACTAACAGGCATAACAGAAGAAGACAGACAGGAAGTAAACACTAACAGGGACAGCCGATGAATACAGACAGGAAGTAAACACTAACAGGAACAGCAGAAGAAGACAGACAGGAAGTAAACACTAACAGGAACAGCAGAAGAAGACAGACAGGAAGTAAACACTAACAGGGACAGCCGATGAAGACAGACAGGAAGTAAACACTAACAGGAACAGCAGAAGAAGACAGACAGGAAGTAAACACTAACAGGAACAGCAGATGAAGACAGACAGGAAGTAAACACTAACAGGAACAGCCGATGAAGACAGACAGGAAGTAAACACTAACAGGAACAGCAGAAGAAGACAGACAGGAAGTAAACACTAACAGGAACAGCAGATGAAGACAAACAGGAAGTAAACACTAACAGGAACAGCAGATGAAGACAGACAGGAAGTAATCACTAACAGGAACAACAGAAGAAGACAGACAGGAAGTAAACACTAACAGGAACAGCAGATGAAGACAAACAGGAAGTAAACACTAACAGGAACAGCAGATGAAGACAAACAGGAAGTAAACACTAACAGGAACAACAGATGAAGACAGACAGGAAGTAAACACTAACAGGAACAGCAGATGAAGACAAACAGGAAGTAAACACTAACAGGCACATTTAGATTGTTTCTCAATGTCGAGTAAAGCTGCTCCAGAGCCACTATTTCAAGCATACTACGTCATCGAGTGCCGCCGAAGGACTGTTCCAATGTCCAGCATACTTGGAATTCTACCGAGCCCGGCGTACTTCGTAGCGAGACATTTCAAGGCTGCACATGTGTAGACTCCGCTGTCTTAAAATCCCCACAATGCTTTGCGCACGGACCAATTTCACAAAATCTGTGGCGGAAAATGTAAGGCGGGGCTTCTCATATGACGCACACCTGCACACTTGCTAGCCTGTTCCACTCTTCGTTTTCCGAATGCCAGGAAGTATTCTTGCCTCGCTTCTGAAGCAAGTGACTCGGAAGACATGTGCTACCAAGCAAGCGTACTCGACATTGAGAAATACCCGGTGTATGGGCTCTGGCAGTGTTTAAAGACTGGTTAATGGAAGACATGTGAAATCTAAGTGAATCAAACTTTGAAATACTTTAATTTATAAGGAAATACAACATGAACCAGGCCACATTGTCCTTTCATTGTAGTATCATATTTAGGTGGTAATAACCCCAAATGTGTCCAGCAGGAAACCGATGGACTGTCCACTCCAAGTAGGGAATGAGTCCTTACCCCAAGTGAAGGAGTTCAAGTATCTCGGGGTCTTGTTCTCGAGTGAGCGTGAGATGGGCCGGAGCAGCGGAGCAGCGGAGCAGCAGAGCAACGGGAGCGGTTCTGCAGTCGCTTTCCCGCACCGTTGTGACGAAAAGGGAGCTGAGCCAGAAGGCAAAGCTCTCTGTCTACCGGGCCATTTTCGTTCCTACCCTCACCTATGGTCATGAAGGATGGGTCGTGACCCAAAGAACGAGATCGCGGATACAAGCGGCCGAGATGGGTTTTCTCCGCAGGGTGGCTGGTGTCTCCCTTAGGGATAAGGTGAGAAGTTCGGTCATCAGGGAGGGACTCGGAGTTGAGCCGCTCATCCTTCGCGACGAAAGGAGCCAGTTGAGGTGGTTCGGGGACCTAGTTAGGATGCCACCTGGGCGCCTCCCTAGGGAGGTGTTCCAAACACGTCCAGCTGGGAAGAGACCAAGGAGTAGACCTAGGACCAGGTGGGGGGATTATATCTCTTCGCTGGCCTGGGAGCGCCTTGGGATCCCCCAGTCAGAGCTGGTTGATGAGGGGAAAGGAACGTTTGGGGCTCTCTGCTGGAACTGATACCCCCGCGACCCGACCACGGATAAGCGGGAGAAGATGGATGGATGGATAACCCCAAATGGTTATCATATGGCTCTTTGTGATCGTGCGGTGATAATGCTGAGGTTTCAGATGGTGTTTAAAACTCATTCTGAGGAAAGGAGTCGAGAGGAGGGAGGGGAAGGAGTGATTCATAAGAACAGAGGGGAGACGTGAAGGGAATGAGTGTGCACTTTTTATTGTTGGACTGTTATTATTCTTATTGCATAATGTTAAAGCTGAGTTGGAGAAATGTTGAGGGCAGCTGACTCTTTTGAATGAAGTGCAAAGTAAGACACACATACATCTTAACTGTTTCACAAAGGGACATGTGGAAAGTGATTTTGTTTTTGTTTCACTTCACATTCCATCAGTGTCCGTTATTGTTGATATGGAGAAATCCTGATTCTCGGGTTCTTGCGCAAAGTTGAGAGCAAACTATACAAAGGCACGCAGAAGCTAGAGTACGAGCTGAGAGGGAAAGAAAGCAAGGAAGTGTTGACTTTTAGCGATTAGCCTGTCAGATCTTCACAGCGCTGTTGACTTTGTGCAGAAATCCCAGAGTAAGACAACTTTGAGCAGAGCCTCGCCTCGGCCAACATCACATCTAAACACATCGTAATGCCATCAGTGCCTTTCAGAAAGCTCCTAAAGGTCAGCTGGTTTGGTTTGCCTTTGATGTTGATATATGTTATGACATTTTGCAACGCTATGTCCATGTTTTGATTCACTCTCAAGGTTAGGGAGGAGATGTTTGCTATGCTTCGGGGAGTCAAAGTCAACATGTGATTAAAATATAGATAAAAAGTGTAAAGTAGAGTAGAGAAGTACGGTGGCCGACGGGTGCGAACACGCTACAATTGGCCAAAATATATAAAAACACAAATGTGCCAAAAGTGTTGAATAAAAATGCTGCAAATACAAAATGCAGCCAAGAGTTAAAAACACAACGGAAACCGGGACACTAAAAAGTGACGCGCACGGCCGAGACCGGAGCGCTTGTCGACATTTCTGCAACACTTTTGGTTAACAACGCACATGTTTCGCCAAGTTGGTGAATGTTTTTTTAAATACTGCGCGTCTGTCGTCAAGTTAAAGGTGGGGTAGGTAAGAATGGAGAAACCAGCTCGAGTGCGCTAGGATTTGAAAATACGCAGCGGGAAAAAATCTGCCTCTTCCTTCAGACTTCCTTACAGAGCCCCTCCTCCAACACACACGAACGCGCACATGACCAATGAGGGCACGAGATAAGTTTGTGCACAGATGGAAGGCTGACAGGCAGGCAGGCCATCCAGTCATCTGACCCGAGCCGAGGCAGATGATTGGTTGTGCTTTTTACATCGCCACGGCTTCCACAGATGCCATTTTTGTATTTATTGTCAAAGCATTTAATGTATTCATTGCTATCGGGATGTTAAGAGCATTCCATGGAATATAACAAGGTGTTTCTGAAGTGAGTTACCTACCCCACCTTTAATGAAGATATCTCTACGTCTGCATGTGTTTTGCCACATTTGTGTTTTTATATTTTCATTGTTTTCTACGCGTTTCTCCTAATGGAAGTGTTTTTGCGTCGTTGTATGGCATTTGCAGCTGTCGGCCACCGTAGGGAAGACAAATAAATCAAAGTTAGCATTGCAAAGGGCCTGGATGTGTTGCAAAGTAAAACTTATTGCAAAAATAAGCTAATCGTACATGAAGAAAGATCACAGACCCCAGTCATTAGACAGTTTAACCCCGTGTATCAGTGCCCTAACAGCAGTTTGCAGTTTCTCCTTGATCATTGAAGTCTCTAAAATCTATATTCCGCAACACATCAAAGGCTTGTTTTTTTTAAAACAGGTTAAAAATGAACAAATTAGGGGAGAAACTAAATACATCGTTCCATACAGGGCATGAAGGGTAACTGCATGATTGGATGATGTTATTATGTATACAGTATATGATCTGGCCTCTGCAGTCGACAGCGCTCAGAGTTGACAGGATTCAAAGAGCATGAGACAGGGATGTTTGGACGTGAGACAGCTACCGTCATGTCAGATCACATTGGAAAGTTGATTGCATTTGAGTGGGACACACGTTGAACACAGGTTGTTGTTATCCACAGACAGGCCTTCACCCCTCTGACCCCACAGTGTCATCTCCATCTCATCACTCCTTCAAAGGGAGCGGACCTTCAGTGTTGGGCAGCGTTTATTTGAAGAGTCATATGGGGGCTGAGGAGGAGGAGGAGGAGGAGGAGGAGGAGGAGGAGGAGGAGGAGGAGGAGGAGGAGGAGGATTTGTACTCTTTACATTCCACATCTGGCAGAGAATGATAAGCAAGGTTTTAGTGATTTGTAGGACAAAATATGTGCAGACATGTAGGTTAAAAGTGGGTTTAATAGTAAGCAACATTCTTGAAGTATAACCATATTTTCCTGCTTTGCTTTTACTTTTTTAAATTTCACTTTTCATACAACCTCATTTTCAGGCTCATCGCAGTATGTAGTGTCTCTACTTTAAAGAGTCCTCTCCTGCTGATGTTCAGGTGTATATCAGTATGTAGTGTCTCTACTTTAAAGAGTCCTCTCCTGCTGATGTTCAGGTGTATATCAGTATGTAGTGTCTCTACTTTAAAGAGTCCTCTCCTGCTGATGTTCAGGTGTATATTAGTATGTAGTGTCTCTACTTTAAAGAGTTCTCTCCTGCTGATGTTCAGGTGTATATCAGTATGTAGTGTCTCTACTTTAAAGAGTCCTCTCCTGCTGATGTTCAGGTGTATATCAGTATGTAGTGTATCTACTTTAAAGAGTCCTCTCCTGCTGATGTTCAGGTGTATATCAGTATGTAGTGTCTCTACTTTAAAGAGTCCTCTCCTGCTGATGTTCAGGTGTATATCAGTATGTAGTGTCTCTACTTTAAAGAGTCCTCTCCTGCTGATGTTCAGGTGTATATCAGTATGTAGTGTATCTACTTTAAAGAGTCCTCTCCTGCTGATGTTCAGGTGTATATCAGTATGTAGTGTCTCTACTTTAAAGAGTCCTCTCCTGCTGATGTTCAGGTGTATATCAGTATGTAGTGTCTCTACTTTAAAGAGTCCTCTCCTGCTGATGTTCAGGTGTATATCAGTATGTAGTGTCTCTACTTTAAAGAGTCCTCTCCTGCTGATGTTCAGGTGTATATCAGTATGTAGTGTCTCTACTTTAAAGAGTCCTCTCCTGCTGATGTTCAGGTGTATATCAGTATGTAGTGTCTCTACTTTAAAGAGTCCTCTCCTGCTGATGTTCAGGTGTATATTAGTATGTAGTGTCTCTACTTTAAAGAGTTCTCTCCTGCTGATGTTCAGGTGTATATCAGTATGTAGTGTCTCTACTTTAAAGAGTCCTCTCCTGCTGATGTTCAGGTTGTTATCAGTATGTAGTGTATCTACTTTAAAGAGTCCTCTCCTGCTATGTTCAGGTGTATATCAGTATGTAGTGTCTCTACTTTAAGAGTCCTCTCCTGCTGATGTTCAGGTGTATATCAGTATGTAGTGTCTCTACTTTAAAAGAGTCCTCTCTCCTGCTGATGTTCAGGTGGATATTCAGTATGTAGTTGTATCTACTTTAAAGAGTCCTCTCCTGCCTGATGTTCAGGTGTATATCAGTATGTAGTGTCTCTACTTTAAAGAGTCCTCTCCTGCTGATGTTCAGGTGTATATCCAGTATGTAGTGTCTCTACTTTAAAGAGTCCCTCTCCTGCTGATGTTTAGTGTATATCAGTATGTAGTGTCTCTACTTTAAAGAGTCCTCTCCTGCTGATGTTCAGGTGTATATCAGTATGTAGTGTCTCTACTTTAAAGAGTCCTCTCCTGCTGATGTTCAGGTGTATATCAGTATGTAGTGTCTCTACTTTAAAGAGTCCTCTCCTGTTGATGTTCAGGTGTATATCAGTATGTAGTGTCTCTACTTTAAAGAGTCCTCTCCTGCTGATGTTCAGGTGTATATCAGTATGTAGTGTCTCTACTGTAAAGAGTCCTCTCCTGCTCATGTTCAGGTGTATATCAGTATGTAGTGTCTCTACTTTAAAGAGTCCTCTCCTGCTGATGTTCAGGTGTATATCAGTATGTAGTGTCTCTACTTTAAAGAGTCCTCTCCTGCTGATGTTCAGGTATATATCAGTATGTAGTGTCTCTACTTTAAAGAGTCCTCTCCTGCTGATGTTCAGGTGTATATCAGTATGTAGTGTCTCTACTTAAAGAGTCCTCTCCTGCTGATGTTCAGGTGTATATCAGTATGTAGTGTCTCTACTTTAAAGAGTCCTCTCCTGCTGATGTGCAGGTGTATATCAGTATGTAGTGTCTCTACTTTAAAGAGTCCTCTCCTGCTGATGTTCAGGTGTATATCAGTATGTAGTGTCTCTACTTTAAAGAGTCCTCTCCTGCTCATGTTCAGGTGTATATCAGTATGTAGTGTCTCTACTTTAAAGAGTCCTCTCCTGCTGATGTTCAGGTGTATATCAGTATGTAGTGTCTCTACTTTAAAGAGTCCTCTCCTGCTGATGTTCAGGTGTATATCAGTATGTAGTGTCTCTACTTTAAAGAGTCCTCTCCTGCTGATGTTCAGGTGTATATCAGTATGTAGTGTCTCTACTTTAAAGAGTCCTCTCCTGCTCATGTTCAGGTGTATATCAGTATGTAGTGTCTCTGCTTTAAAGAGTCCTCTCCTGCTGATGTTCAGGTGTATATCAGTATGTAGTGTCTCTACTTTAAAGAGTCCTCTCCTGCTGATGTTCAGGTGTATATCAGTATGTAGTGTATCTACTTTAAAGAGTCCTCTCCTGCTGATGTTCAGGTGTATATCAGTATGTAGTGTCTCTACTTTAAAGAGTCCTCTCCTGCTGATGTTCAGGTGTATATCAGTATGTAGTGTCTCTACTTTAAAGAGTCCTCTCCTGATGATGTTCAGGTGTATATCAGTATGTAGTGTATCTACTTTAAAGAGTCCTCTCCTGCTGATGTTCAGGTGTACATCAGTATGTAGTGTCTCTACTTTAAAGAGTCTTCTCCTGCTGATGTTCAGGTGTATATCAGTATGTAGTGTCTCTACTTTAAGAGTCCTCTCCTGATGATGTTCAGGTGTATATCAGTATGTAGTGTCTCTACTTTAAAGAGTCCTCTCCTGCTGATGTTCAGGTGTATATCAGTATGTGGTGTCTCTACTTTAAAGAGTCTTCTCCTGCTGATGTTCAGGTGTATATCAGTATGTAGTGTCTCTACTTTAAAGAGTCCTCTCCTGCTGATGGTCAGGTGTATATCAGTATGTAGTGTCTCTACTTTAAAGAGTCCTCTCCTGCTGATGTTCAGGTGTATATCAGTATGTAGTGTCTCTACTTTAAAGAGTCCTCTCCTGCTGATGTTCAGGTGTATATCAGTATGTAGTTGTCTCTACTTTAAAGAGTCCTCTCCTGCTGATGTTCAGGTGTATATCAGTATGTAGTGTCTCTACTTTAAAGAGTCCTCTCCTGCTGATGTTCAGGTGTATATCAGTATGTAGTGTCTCTACTTTAAAGAGTCCTCTCCTGCTGATGTTCAGGTGTATATCAGTATGTAGTGTCTCTACTGTAAAGAGTCCTCTCCTGCTCATGTTCAGGTGTATATCAGTATGTAGTGTCTCTACTTTAAAGAGTCCTCTCCTGCTGATGTTCAGGTGTATATCTGTATGTAGTGTCTCTACTTTAAAGAGTCCTCTCCTGCTGATGTTCAGGTGTATATTAGTATTGTAGGTCTCTACTTTAAAGAGTTCTCTCCTGCTGATGTTCAGGTGTATATCAGTATGTAGTGTATCTACTTTAAAGAGTCCTCTCCTGCTGATGTTCAGGTGTATATCAGTATGTAGTGTCTCTACTTTAAAGAGTCCTCTCCTGCTGATGTTCAGGTGTATATCAGTATGTAGTGTCTCTACTTTAAAGAGTCCTCTCCTGCTGATGTTCAGGTGTATATCAGTATGTAGTGTCTCTACTTTAAAGAGTCCTCTCCTGCTGATGTTCAGGTGTATATCAGTATGTAGTGTCTCTACTTTAAAGAGTCCTCTCCTGCTGATGTTCAGGTGTATATCAGTATGTAGTGTCTCTACTTTAAAGAGTCCTCTCCTGCTGATGTTCAGGTGTATATAGTATGTAGTGTCTCTACTTTAAAGAGTTCCTCTCCTGCTGATGTTCAGGTGTATATCAGTATGTAGTGTCTCTACTTTAAAGAGTCCTCTCCTGCTGATGTTCAGGTGTATATCAGTATGTAGTGTATCTACTTTAAAGAGTCCTCTCCTGCTGATGTTCAGGTGTATATCAGTATGTAGTGTCTCTACTTTAAAGAGTCCTCTCCTGCTGATGTTTCAGTTGTATATCAGTATGTAGTGTCTCTACTTTAAAGAGTCCTCTCCTGCTGATGTTCAGGTGTATATCAGTAGTAGTGTCTCTACTTTAAAGAGTCCTCTCCTGCTGATGTTCAGGTGTATATCAGTATGTAGTGTCCTCTACTTTAAAGAGTCCTCTCCTGCTGATGTTCAGGTGTATATCAGTATGTAGTGTCTCTACTTTAAAGAGTCCTCTCCTGCTGATGTTCAGGTGTATATCAGTATGTAGTGTCTCTACTTTAAAGAGTCCTCTCCTGCTGATGTTCAGGTGTATATCAGTATGTAGTGTCTCTACTTTAAAGAGTCCTCTCCTGCTGATGTTCAGGTGTATATCAGTATGTAGTGTCTCTACTTTAAAGAGTCTCTCCCTGCTGATGTTCAGGTGTATATCAGTATGTAGTGTCTCTACTTTAAAGAGTCCTCTCCTGCTGATGTTCAGGTGTATATCAGTATGTAGTGTCTCTACTTTAAAGAGTCCTCTCCTGCTGATGTTCAGGTATATATCAGTATGTAGTGTCTCTACTTTAAAGAGTCCTCTCCTGCTGATGTTCAGGTGTATATCAGTATGTAGTGTCTCTACTTTAAAGAGTCCTCTCCTGCTGATGTTCAGGTGTATATCAGTATGTAGTGTCTCTACTTTAAAGAGTCCTCTCCTGCTGATGTGCAGGTGTATATCAGTATGTAGTGTCTCTACTTTAAGAGTCCTCTCCTGCTGATGTTCAGGTGTATATCAGTATGTAGTGTCTCTACTTTAAAGAGTCCTCTCCTGCTCATGTTCAGGTGTATATCAGTATGTAGTGTCTCTACTTTAAAGAGTCCTCTCCTGCTGATGTTCAGGTGTATATCAGTATGTAGTGTCTCTACTTTAAAGAGTCCTCTCCTGCTGATGTTCAGGTGTATATCAGTATGTAGTGTCTCTACTTTAAAGAGTCCTCTCCTGCTGATGTTCAGGTGTATATCAGTATGTAGTGTCTCTACTTTAAGAGTCCTCTCCTGCTGATGTTCAGGTGTATATCAGTATGTAGTGTCTCTACTTTAAAGAGTCCTCTCCTGCTCATGTTCAGGTGTATATCAGTATGTAGTGTCTCTGCTTTAAAGAGTCCTCTCCTGCTGATGTTCAGGTGTATATCAGTATGTAGTGTCTCTACTTTAAAGAGTCCTCTCCTGCTGATGTTCAGGTGTATATCAGTATGTAGTGTCTCTACTTTAAAGAGTCCTCTCCTGATGATGTTCAGGTGTATATCAGTATGTAGTGTATCTACTTTAAAGCGTCCTCTCCTGCTGATGTTCAGGTGTATATCAGTATGTAGTGTCTCTACTTTAAAGAGTCCTCTCCTGCTGATGTTCAGGTGTATATCAGTATGTAGTGTCTCTACTTTAAAGAGTCCTCTCCTGATGATGTTCAGGTGTATATCAGTATGTAGTGTATCTACTTTAAAGAGTCCTCTCCTGCTGATGTTCAGGTGTACATCAGTATGTAGTGTCTCTACTTTAAAGAGTCTTCTCCTGCTGATGTTCAGGTGTATATCAGTATGTAGTGTCTCTACTTTAAAGAGTCCTCTCCTGATGATGTTCAGGTGTATATCAGTATGTAGTGTCTCTACTTTAAAGAGTCCTCTCCTGCTGATGTTCAGGTGTATATCAGTATGTGGTGTCTCTACTTTAAAGAGTCTTCTCCTGCTGATGTTCAGGTGTATATCAGTATGTAGTGTCTCTACTTTAAAGAGTCCTCTCCTGCTGATGGTCAGGTGTATATCAGTATGTAGTGTCTCTACTTTAAAGAGTCCTCTCCTGCTGATGTTCAGGTGTATATCAGTATGTAGTGTCTCTACTTTAAATAGTCCTCTCCTGCTGATGTTCAGGTGTATATCAGTATGTAGTGTCTCTACTTTAAAGAGTCCTCTCCTGCTGATGTTCAGGTGTATATCAGTATGTAGTGTCTCTACTTTAAAGAGTCCTCTCCTGCTGAAGTTCAGGTGTATATCAGTATGTAGTGTCTCTACTTTAAAGAGTCCTCTCCTGCTGATGTTCAGGTGTATATCAGTATGTAGTGTCTCTACTGTAAAGAGTCCTCTCCTGCTCATGTTCAGGTGTATATCAGTATGTAGTGTCTCTACTTTAAAGAGTCCTCTCCTGCTGATGTTCAGGTGTATATCAGTATGTAGTGTCTCTACTTTAAAGAGTCCTCTCCTGCTGATGTTCAGGTGTATATGAGTATGTAGTGTCTCTACTTTAAAGAGTCCTCTCCTGCTGATGTTCAGGTGTATATCAGTATGTAGTGTCTCTACTTTAAAGAGTCCTCTCCTGCTGATGTTCAGGTGTATATCAGTATGTAGTGTCTCTACTTTAAAGAGTCCTCTCCTGCTGATGTGCAGGTGTATATCAGTATGTAGTGTCTCTACTTTAAAGAGTCCTCTCCTGCTGATGTTCAGGTGTATATCAGTATGTAGTGTCTCTACTTTAAAGAGTCCTCTCCTGCTCATGTTCAGGTGTATATCAGTATGTAGTGTCTCTACTTTAAAGAGTCCTCTCCTGCTGATGTTCAGGTGTATATCAGTATGTAGTGTCTCTACTTTAAAGAGTCCTCTCCTGCTGATGTTCAGGTGTATATCAGTATGTAGTGTCTCTACTTTAAAGAGTCCTCTCCTGCTGATGTTCAGGTGTATATCAGTATGTAGTGTCTCTACTTTAAAGAGTCCTCTCCTGCTGCATGTTCAGGTGTATATCAGTATGTAGTGTCTCTGCTTTAAAGAGTCCTCTCCTGCTGATGTTCAGGTGTATATCAGTATGTAGTGTCTCTACTTTAAAGAGTCCTCTCCTGCTGATGTTCAGGTGTATATCAGTATGTAGTGTCTCTACTTTAAAGAGTCCTCTCCTGATGATGTTCAGGTGTATATCAGTATGTAGTGTATCTACTTTAAAGAGTCCTCTCCTGCTGATGTTCAGGTGTATATCAGTATGTAGTGTCTCTACTTAAAGAGTTCTCTCCTGCTGATGTTCAGGTGTATATCAGTATGTAGTGTCTCTACTTTAAAGAGTCCTCTCCTGATGATGTTCAGGTGTATATCAGTATGTAGTGTCTCTACTTTAAAGAGTCCTCTCCTGCTGATGTTCAGGTGTATATCAGTATGTGTGTCTCTACTTTAAAGAGTCTTCTCCTGCTGATGTTCAGGTGTATATCAGTATGTAGTGTCTCTACTTTAAAGAGTCCTCTCCTGCTGATGGTCAGGTGTATATCAGTATGTAGTGTCTCTACTTTAAAGAGTCCTCTCCTGCTGATGTTCAGGTGTATATCAGTATGTAGTGTCTCTACTTTAAAGAGTCCTCTCCTGCTGATGTTCAGGTGTATATCAGTATGTAGTGTCTCTACTTTAAAGACTACTCTCCTGCTGATGTTCAGGCGTATATCAGTATGTAGTGTCTCTACTTTAAAGAGTACTCTCCTGCTGATGTTCAGGTGTATATCAGTATGTAGTGTCTCTACTTTAAAGAGTACTCTCCTGCTGATGTTCAGGCGTATATCAGTATGTAGTGTCTCTACTTTAAAGAGTACTCTCCTGCTGATGTTCAGGTGTATATCAGTATGTAGTGTCTCTACATGTCTTCATGCTTTAATGTTCAAAAAGCTCTTTATTTTTCTCATACTGTCTGTGCTGCAGCACCTCTTTTCACCCTCTGTCTGAAACCAGAGCCCATTCTGCTCTGATTGGTTAGCTGGCCGGCTCTGTTGTGATTGGTCAACTGCTTAGCCTATCGCGTATGTGTTGGAGTGCATCCGAATGCGAAGAATGGCATTATGAGTACCTTGAAAGTGCATTTATAACGGTCTAATAGAGCTAGGTAGTCTGGACTTTTAGTAGAAGCCACCGCTAATTTTGTTGGATGAATTGAGCAGGATGTTTTGCTACCACAGACATATGTTGCTAACAGCGGCTATATTTACTTATGGTGAGTGGACAGCCACCTGGTTGAAATGCACACACTGCACAGTGTTCTCAGTGTGAGACATGGCAGTGTACTGAAGTATCTGAATCGAGACACTTGTGTAGAGGTGGCTGAACTCATTTAAACTGCACTGCTATTGATGCAATATGGTTGAGACCATTCAGGGTTTTGCTAGAAGAGGGGTGCAAGGAATAGTCAAAGTAGTGGGGGAGTGTTATACACTAAAAGGTGTGGAAATTCTCTGGCGTTATAATATCGGCGCAGCCGCGGTCAGATCAAAATGCCTCCGAATGCAATTTGAATAGACCTACAGCCAATCAGAGCAACGAAACGTTGGGTCTGCGACATGCATTACTGATTGAGATCAATCGGAACCGCCATTCAGTATCCCCATTGGATCTTCAACGTGCACTATCATACGTCACGTTCACAGTGATCCCTTTTTATTTACTACAAGACAAATGTGCCATTTTATTTCATACAGTTCCATTCTGGGAAATAATCTAAACCTCACGCGTGGCGTTTCACTCTCAAGGGGAGCGATATAGCGAGTATAGCGTGTATGTAATTACATTACAAATACTGACTTGAGCCCCACCACTGCATGGGTTAGCCCTACCATAGATTACCCAACAAAAATACTCTGGCGCCGCCACTGCAGGTGGCTGAACTCATTTGAACTGCACTGACTTTAATGTTCAGTCTATAAAAGTGAATGGAAATCTACATCATACATTGTTAATATCCCACCTTCCTGTAAACTCAAAGATGAAACACCTTTAGCTGCAGACGTGTAGCCTATCTGATGACATATTGTAATGTTATATTAGTGGTTTGGATGCTTCATTATGATGTCTGACAGGAGGCCTTCTTTTACAGGTTTTATTTTACTTACCGCCTCGCTGGCTATGAAACACATTCAGACTGTAGCATCTAAAACATGGCCGCCGGTTGCTTACTCTCCCAGTAAAAGCCTTTTTAAGGCTCCTCTGAGATTAATAAAGTTGGGCAACATGCTTAATGATGGCGCGTTAGCTTAATGAGTATTGGGGGTTGAGGTTAAAGCACATCCAATGACTTTGACTCTGTGAGCAAACAACTTTTGGTAGCTCTTCTAATAGGCTTGGGGTTGCTGAAATAGGGTTGGTTAGGACGAGGATGGGGAAGGTAATGGGTGGTGGGGTAATTTCAACAGACCCAGGCACTATACTGGTGCCATTATCAGCGAGAGAGAGCCAGAGGGAGGGGAAAGGAGAGTGAGAGGGACATCCAGAGACAGACAGGCAGAGACGGAGGGCGATTAGGGTAAGACATGGTGCCACAGCAGGCCTGGATCTATAGAAATAGCCTCTTAACATGATGAATGAGGCGCACACAAAAACACACTAGCATTCCAGTAAGGCTGGAAGAAAATCACCTGGTAAGTAGTGTAAGTAGTGTACGTGCTAACAGGAAATATAGATTTTATATTAAAGTTTTAGTCCCCATGCATTTATTGTGAATAAGGAGTGCTGCTTAGTTGATGGTGCTTACACTCTGCAATTTAGTTTTGGCCGGCCGCTCGGTACTTACACAGATTACTGTTATACACAGATTTGCTCTTGGAACACAAATGTTTTATTGTTGATTATTGCTTTTATGTGGATCTATTATTCCCACACAATGGATGTTAGTAATGCTGGTTGCTGGGCTAACTTAACTACAGACGTAATCACCCCTACTCGATTAAATATTTTATATGCAGATTTTTTGTGCTCTTTTTGTAATGTAGACTGTTGAAGGACTTTTTTTAGGGGCCAATCAAATCAGCGAGTCTCACCCCTACATGAACTGTGTTACAGCACATTGGACCATTGGCTTAAAGTGAACGGCTCGTATTTACATTGTCAAATGGGTTTTCCTCTGGTCATTCATTTGACTCTGCACTAAGAGAGTTGTGATGTGGCTTTCACTTGCTCAGTTCTGGTCAGGAGGACTGAGCGTTCACTTCACATTTAAGCCTTTCATTTTAACCCAATATACTATTTCATAATGTGTAATTAAAGCATCACCATGTACCTTTTATAAAATGAGCATTCAGGCAATTTTCTGGACACAGTGCAGCTTTTTGGGCTTATATGTTTGTGTCCAGAATATTCACATTTGGAGCATAAGAGACAAAGCTACAAGTTAGACATTTCTACAATATCTCCCATATGGTTAATAACTATAGAAAAATCGCCAACATTGCTGAAAATCATCCGTCAATAAATATATAATAATAGTAATTTGGTAAATGTATTAATTGCCATTTTCTAATGTATCTGGGCTTCAAAATATAACTTTTATTTGATCAGCTTCCACTCTGTATGTCCTGAGATACATTGCCTATTTAGGATATACATTTGATTTATTATCAAACCCATATTGCATTGTTATTACACCATTATTACACCCTATAATTGCACACACATAACATCAATATTAATCCCATATTACAACGTTATCACACCCATTTTACATCCATATTACAAACGATATTACACACATGTTTCACACTGACACAACCTGCCAAATGACCACATTCCACAATATAGAAACCATTTAAGGGTTGATAACAAACAACATCTGGTTTGAATTAAACACCACTCGAAAGGTACATGTTTGGTGTGATTATGTACTTGCAAATTGTTGAGCAGGGACTATAGCTGAAAAGCAAGAGGAGTTGCACTCATGTTGTTGTTTTGCATTACACACTATGTCGGTGTGTGTTCCTGCAGAACGCTGTGTGTGTGTTGTGAGGACGGTTGGGTTTTTCTGAACAGCAGTGTGTCCACTCTGGTTCATTTTCTCCCCCCCTTGTCTGAGGAAAAGGGAGAGTGAGAAAACACGGGTGAGCATGGAGAAAATGACATAAAAGCAACGGGTCTATATTTGTATGATAATGGTCCATTATGTGCTGAATGGCATATTCGTGGTCCGCAATTCCAGTAAAAAAAACATTCTCTAAAGGTTTTTTCTCCCGGTCCGTCTCTTAATGCATTAGTACCTTTTGTAACTTCTCTTGCTTTCACTTCCTGAATATGTTTTTCTGACCCTCGAAGCAAAGGTGACTTTACGAAACCAACTTGTAAATGCTTTCTCTCACTATGTACCTGTTGTTTTTGTGGAACATCATCATTCAAGACTTAAACACTGCTACTCCAATTCATCATTACATTCACATGTCCTTGAATGTGAGAAGGGGAAAGCAGCCATAACATCATAAATGCTGTAATATGTGAAAGAGCTGATTGCCTCTCAGCTGTGACTGTGGTGTTGAGCTCTGTCTCCCACTGTGTCATCAATTCGTCTTGCTACTCTTAAAATGTGCACATTTGTTTTATGTTGCGGACCTCTGTCGATGCAACTTCAATGATGCCTTTTAAAAACATACAAAATGAAGGGCGGTGACGGCCGTCAGCGAAGGGTGGAAAATACATACCGGAAGTAAATCATCCTCCCACTCGGAGTGAAAATTATATATTTTGGGCTTTTTTGCTTCTGCCATAATTACGGTCTTGTGTGTGTGCGGACTGTCACTCCTGTTGACACGGACAACGTCAGCTAACTAGTGCCCACTGCCCACCAGCCACGCCCCGACACATGGGGTCACACCGGCCAATCACAAAGCTTTGATGCGTTCAAGTGCATTATTCTGGTCCAGGAAGATTATATTATAGGACATTATAGGACATTAACGATAAAACAGAATATTGTTGTTCTATTTTTAGACACATCTCGCGATCGACTGGTTGGGCACCCTTGGTCTAAAACATAAAATACAACAGGTAATAATACCCCACTTGTAAATTTAAAAACTGCGGTTTCTAAACAAGTGTCTAAATGAGATGACTGAGCATCAACGCGCCGGATATTAGCCCCTTTTAGCTTAATGGTGGTAAGTCATGGGACCAGATGTTCCTTTATAGCTAGCGTTATAGCTTTTCATATTTATGTTTCAGAAATCATGAAGTGCTGCTTATATGTGGACAAAATGTGGAAGTATCATCACATGTTGTTAGCCACAGAGCTCTTTTTCTGCAATAGTCCGTATTCCAAAGGAAAAATCCCATTGGCATTTCATCAACGTAAAAAGTTAGCACCATTGAGATGCTAACTTTCAGGTTTGCTTTCAAAAGACGTCATCACTGCACCCCGATAACAGAGTGACTTAGAAAGAGGTAGATGAAGAGAGAGGAAGAAATAACAGAGGCGAAATAACACAGCCAACAAGAAGTTCGATTGAGAGGTGAACTGAGGTTTGATGAAGAGGTCTTTTTGACTCAGACGGGATCCAGAGTTTGTTTATTAGTTCTGAAGCAGTTTCTGACTTCCAACAAACCTCTGACCATCCTCTCGTTTGTGGAGTGGAGTGGAATGACCTTTCAATCAGAGTGTGTAGAGTTGTTGAGACTGCTCGATAACTCTGCCCTCCGAAATGCACTATTAAAGACGGTTCTCTTTTTCGAAGTGCCAGGTAAGAGAAGGCAATTCCTGGGTCTTAATAAATCCTTTTATACCACAAGGTGGGATGCATGATTGTTTCTCTGAGGGACTGACTGGCAATTTCCTGCGTCAATAAAAGTCCAAAAAGTCTGTTTTCTAAGCTTGAGATGTACAGATATCATGCCAACACATGCTGCTCAACATGATGCCAATATCCAAAGAGAAATCTGCCAAAACACATGCAATTAAAGAAAGATCTTCAGTAACTTAACACACAGCATTTTGAAACTATGGAAAACTTGACGAAACAAGCGCAGCATTTACTTAAAGGTCCCATGTCATGCTTTTCCGGTTATTACCCGTCCCCTTGTTATGAAGGTTTTTCTGCATGTAAACGGTCTGCAGAGTCACACACCCTCAAAGTAGACCCTGTAGCGAGTAAAACTCTAACACAGAAAATACCTCCCCAAAACGCCTCGTTGGAGATTTCTAATTTTCTTCCTGGGTACTCTGATGTGGGGATACCCAGAGGCCACACCCTCTGTCAGCATTTCACGAAACAAAGCTTCCCAAACCTTTCAGCATTCATGCCGGATATGCTCAGCGTAGGGCACTGAAGAACGATGCTGTTCCTACTTTGTTTGGACCAGCGGGAGATTCGGGTACACAACCTGTAAGTATTCATTGTTGTTTGTGTATTTATGATGTTTAAAACAAACAAGGTATCTACCACGACTGTTTGAATGGGTAAACGTTTTTCGGGCTGCTAAATTGGGATGGCGGAGAAATGCTCTCCGCAGACCCATTGACTCACAGCGTTATAAACCTTGTTCTTACTCAATATCAAGCCACACTTATTGTTTTTACTTCGGCTGTGAGTGTGTGTGTGTGCTCAGGATGAGTTTCGCTTGTTCTCGCTGTCTCGCCCAGAGGCTCGTTGCTGCGATCTGCTGCGCTCCTCGCAGCATTTCGCATCAACGAGCCTCTCAACGTCCCGGCCAATCAGAGCACACTGGGCTCACAGGGAGGGGGGGGAGGGGCAGGAGCTCCAACAAGCCGGTTAGGACAGAGAGTGAATACACAGACTATACAGAGGTGCTGTATAACCAATGTGAGTTTCGAAAATTGCACAATATAAATCTATTCTAGTCGACCTCAACAATGGAATTATGATCAGTAGAAATGGCCATGACATGGGACCTTTAAAGCACTGCATAAAATAAATGCATTTTTTGAAAGTGTAACGTGTTTCTTCCAATGGAAATGTTTGTTGGCCAATATGTGACCCGCTCTATCGAAATCAGCCGGAAGTCGCAACGGCTCATTCCAAAATAAACGTGGATTTGTGAAAAAAAAAGAAAGTTTTTCGGGGTTCGGGTGTTTTGTTTGATTTTAAATAACCAAAGTCTTGGCTTTCAGAATATTAAACTTGTTTTGGCAAATTCAGATGATAAATACAACTTTGAAGCTTCGGCATAATTACAAGCGGAGAACGGAGTAACTTGACGTCACAGCAGGCGTAACAACAGCCGGTGATTCTCGCGAGTGTTTCCCCGGTACACAATACACACAAACGCAAAAATACACGAACACACACACGTACATACACACTCGCGAGCTTCCCCCAGACCAGTAATCCACACGAAAATATTTTCCCTCTGTGCTACTTTGATCATTTATTAGCCGCTAATAATCAATCAGATCGATGGATTCCAGAGAAGAGGAAACTTTAAAGGCCTTTTTCTCAAAATGATGACTCGGTGACAGTCATTATATAATGTGACATATTTTGCTTAATATTTGGAGTACAACAACAATCCTGATATCATTAGAAAGCTAGGAGTATCCTCTTTCCAACAGTGTATACAACTCAAAATGTGTCTTCGGGTCAATGCGACTGATTTCGATAGAGAAAGTCACATATAACCTTTTGCACCCGTCCACCACCGTAAATGATGTATGGATAGTTTGTACAGAAATCAGCCACATGTCTTTATATTGCAAGTATGGCAAAAACATGAATATTATGAAGAAAGAAATGTGTAATAAGCCTTTGTGGCATTATTATAACTGATTCAACAAAAGCTCACATGAATGTTTGACCTTCTGATGTACAACACAACAATATGAGTTCAGTGTGTGGTTTGTAAACGTAATGATGAAATAGCTCAATCAGATTACCTATTCATGTTCGCTGTAATCTTTTAATCCCTAATCCAGATAAAAGACTGTAAAATCTGATACATCTGATACTGAATCCTCGCCTGTTGTGTTATCATCTGATAAGTGAGCAATGGACCAAAAAACGTGTGTGTGTGTGTGTGTGTGTGTGTGTGTGTGTGTGTGTGTGTGTGTGTGTGTGTGTGTGTGTGTGTGTGTGTGTGTGTGTGTGTGTGTGTGTGTGTGTGTGTGTGTATGTGTATGTGTGTGTGTGTGTGTGTGTGTACCACAACACAGACTATAACACCCCTTGCTGCTAAATGTGTGTAGGAGGGTCTACAAGGGGCAGTGCTGGTTGTAAAGTCTGACCGCTGCAGGAAGGAAGGACCTGCGGTTTCAAGAGGGTTTCATCCCTCCATATTCTTCTTAAAGCTTTTTTCTTATTCAAAATAAGACCTTAACCTAAAGTACTCTTTAATGTTTAAATTAAGCCTTATTAGTTTGTCTGTTTTGCACATCCTCCTATTAATATCTAATAATAAAATAATACAATTCAATAACGTGCTTTGACCACCAGGTGTCCCTTTCTATCAGCTCTGCACGGTTATGGTTTAAATACAGCCTATCTACCAATTGGATCAAATATAAAAGTCAGCCGAATTAGTGTTGATACTGCAAGGAGACGTATTGTGTGAAAAGAAATGTAAGATGTTGTTTAATTGCTTATATATTTATGATCCACGTCACGTTTTCAGTTTTGGCGGCAGTTCTCCTGTTTGTCCAGAAGTCTTCTCAGCAGGGCTCTATAAATAGAGAACTAAGGCAGATATGTAATATTTAATGCAGCCGAACCGTGTATTACAATGCCGTTATGTGATGACTTTCAAAGAGTAAAGCAAGCACACTCGGAATAAAGTATTATTGTATTTTTAAAAAACGTTTTCAGATTTCACATCACATAAACACCAAATCCCAGCATGCATTGCGGATAACCATCCAATCATCGAGCTGAGGATCTTGCCTACGTCTGTTTCCGGTTTCATTTAATGACCGATGTATTTTGTTATACACACATTCCTTCACATTTACATTTTAATGTGCATTAAAGTATTTCGTGAGGCCTTCTAACATGTTTTTAAATATAACTACGGTTGTAGTTGAATAGTTTGTAAATTAACATGAACCGAAGCTGTTGCTTGGCAACTCAATCGCACAATGTCACGTCCGTTAATTCCACATCCACACGCACGGATTAACATCGATTTAATACATTAATGTAGCCTTTGTTTCTGCTAAAAGAGGTGTCGACCAGCTGGGGCAACAAGAAAATCGCTGTAATCGAGTGTGGCTATTAAAAAATAAATCATTACGTCGGGGGAGCATTTGCTTGGTATTTCCGGTTATTTCTCCACTGGTTAACATGGGTTAATAATACCGTGTAGCTGTCACGTTTGAAGGGGACGAAACCGTGACATCTTCACGTCTCCCAGCATGGTAAATCGTCACATGTTCACGTCTTGCCGTGATACCGGGTTGAAATAACTGGGAACACAGTGTTACTGAATTTGGCATTAAGACACTTAAGTAATTGTTCTCGCATTTTCAAAAGTACCTGTCATTTAGGAGTCTCGTGTACAGAGGAAAGCACAAAGTAACTGTGGTGAAAAACCTATTAACCTATTTCCCTTGTATTGTACCTGGCTAATGGATCTGCAAATAGTCACAATCTGAAAGAGAACAAGTTGTCCATGTTATTATTTCTTCTGATTCAGACAGGACAAATGCAGCATTAAGTAACAGCATGTGGAGAATAAACCTTGCGGTTCTGTAACTAATGGATCAGAGGAGATGTATTCCCCGAGAGGAGCCTCCTGTAGAGAGCCGTGTTATTCACAACCTCTTAGGTAACAGTGAATCATTTGGTCACTTAAAACACAGTCAAAGTTATTATGATTTCTTGCTATAATTTGCTTTTAAAATGAAAAATGTGTTAGATTTTTCTTTGACAACCTTTAACCACAACCAGCGGATACAAGCGGCCGAGATGGGTTTTCTCCGCAGGGTGGCTGGTGTCTCCCTTAGGGATAAGGTGAGAAGTTCGGTCATCAGGGAGGGACTCGGAGTTGAGCCGCTCCTCCTTCGCGTCGAAAGGAGCCAGTTGAGGTGGTTCGGGCACCTAGTTAGGATGCCACCTGGGCGCCTCCCTAGGGAGGTGTTCCAGGCACGTCCAGCTGGGAAGAGACCAAGGGGTAGACCTAGGACCAGGTGGAGGGATTATATCTCTTCGCTGGCCTGGGAGCGCCTTGGGATCCCCCAGTCAGAGCTGGTTGATGTCGCCAGGGAAAAGAAAGTTTGGGGCTCTCTGCTGGAACTGCTACCCCCGCGACCCGACCACGGATAAGCGGGAGAAGATGGATGGATGGATGGATGGAACCTTTAACCAAACACATGTTTGATACTTCCAACTTATTCAGAACTCTACAGACCGTTTTTAGACAGTTTAAAATCAATCATATATATCCAGAGGTGGCAAGTAGTGGAGTACAAATACTTTGTTACTGTACTTTAGTACATGTTTCCGGTATCAGTACTTTACTCAACTACTTATTTTTCTGACCACTTTTTACTTTCTACTTCTTATTCTATTTTGAAACCAAATACCTGAACTTTCTACTTCTTACATGTTGAACTCAAATACCTGTACTTTCTACTTCTTACATGTTGAACACAAATACCTGTACTTTCTACTTCTTACATGTTGAACACAAATACCTGTACTTTCTACTTCTCACATGTTGAACTCAAATACCTGTACTTTCTACTTCTTACATGTTGAACTCAAATACCTGTACTTTCTACTTCTTACATGTTGAACTCAAATACCTGTACTTTCTACTTCTTACATGTTGAACACAAATACCTGTACTTTCTACTTCTTACATGTTGAACTCAAATACCTGTACTTTCTACTTCTTATATGTTGAACACAAATACATGTACTTTCTACTTCTTACATGTTGAACCCAAATACCTGTACTTTCTACTTCTCACATGTTGAACTCAAATACCTGTACTTTCTACTTCTTACATGTTGAACACAAATACCTGTACTTTCTACTTCTTACATGTTGAACACAAATACCTGTACTTTCTACTTCTTACATGTTGAACACAAATACCTGTACTTTCTACTTCTTACATGTTGAACACAAATACCTGTACTTTCTACTTCTTACATGTTGAACACAAATACCTGTACTTTCTACTTCTTACATGTTGAACTCAAATACCTGTACTTTCTACTTCTCACATGTTGAACTCAAATACCTGTACTTTCTATTTCTTACATGTTGAACTCAAATACCTGTACTTTCTACTTCTTACATGTTGAACACAAATACCTGTACTTTCTACTTCTCACATGTTGAACTCAAATACCTGTACTTTCTACTTCTTACATGTTGAACACAAATACCTGTACTTTCTACTTCTCACATGTTGAACTCAAATACCTGTACTTTCTACTTCTTACATGTTGAACTCAAATACCTGTACTTTCTACTTCTTACATGTTGAACACAAATACCTGTACTTTCTACTTCTCACATGTTGAACACAAATACCTGTACTTTCTACTTCTCACATGTTGAACACAAATACCTGTACTTTCTACTTCTTACATGTTGAACTCAAATACCTGTACTTTCTACTTCTTACATGTTGAACTCAAATACCTGTACTTTCTACTTCTTACATGTTGAACTCAAATACCTGTACTTTCTACTTCTTACATGTTGAACTCAAATACCTGTACTTTCTACTTCTTACATGTTGAACACAAATACCTGTACTTTCTACTTCTTACATGTTGAACACAAATACCTGTACTTTCTACTTCTCACATGTTGAACTCAAATACCTGTACTTTCTACTTCTTACATGTTGAACTCAAATACCTGTACTTTCTACTTCTTACATGTTGAACTCAAATACCTGTACTTTCTACTTCTTACATGTTGAACACTAATACCTGTACTTTCTACTTCTTATATGTTGAACACAAATACATGTACTTTCTACTTCTTACATGTTGAACCCAAATACCTGTACTTTCTACTTCTCACATGTTGAACTCAAATACCTGTACTTTCTACTTCTTACATGTTGAACACAAATACCTGTACTTTCTACTTCTTACATGTTGAACACAAATACCTGTACTTTCTACTTCTCACATGTTGAACACAAATACCTGTACTTTCTACTTCTTACATGTTGAACACAAATACCTGTACTTTCTACTTCTTACATGTTGAACACAAATACCTGTACTTTCTACTTCTTACATGTTGAACACAAATACCTGTACTTTCTACTTCTTACATGTTGAACTCAAATACCTGTACTTTCTACTTCTCACATGTTGAACTCAAATACCTGTACTTTCTATTTCTTACATGTTGAACTCAAATACCTGTACTTTCTACTTCTTACATGTTGAACACAAATACCTGTACTTTCTACTTCTCACATGTTGAACTCAAATACCTGTACTTTCTACTTCTTACATGTTGAACTCAAATACCTGTACTTTCTACTTCTTACATGTTGAACCCAAATACCTGTACTTTCTACTTCTTACATGTTGAACACAAATACCTGTACTTTCTACTTCTTACATGTTGAACTCAAATACCTGTACTTTCTACTTCTCACATGTTGAACTCAAATACCTGTACTTTCTACTTCTTACATGTTGAACACAAATACCTGTACTTTCTACTTCTTACATGTTGAACTCAAATACCTGTACTTTCTACTTCTCTCATTTTCCAAACAGCTGGTTCCTTTAGTCTGAATGTGTGTTTGATGCGTGGTCATTATTCTTTAGAGTCATTGCGTGCCTATTGATTTGAACACGATCCGTGTATCCATCATTTCCTGGTCTTCTCTAAAGAAGAGGGACCAATGGAAACGTTGTCATGTTGCCGTTGTTCAGCATGGAAACATTCATTAGCTAACAATGACATTATTGTTCTATTAATATAAAGGGAGGTCAGGTACTCTTTAAAGCAGCTGCTAGTTATGGGTACTTTTTACTGAAGTACATTTCAAAGTCTTTACTTTTACTTGAGTAAAGAAGTTTAGTCAGTACTTCTACTTTTACCAGAGTATTTTTAAACACGAGTATCTGTACTTCTACTTGAGTAAAGGCTGTGTGTACTTTTGACATCTCTGTATATATCATAAAACATCAAATTGAAAACCAAAACATATTTACTAATTATGCTTTGCATTATATATAATTTGCTCTTAAAATGAACAATGTATTAGATTTGATAACCTCTAACAACTTATTCAGAACTATACAGATCTCAGTTCGCCAGTTGTTACTTCATAGACATCAATTTGAAATCAATCATATATACAGTATATATATAATAAAACACAACATCGAAAATCTATTTACTAAACTAGGGTTAGGGTTTGCGAGGAAAGGAGAGTATAGCAATTCTCTCTTGTCTCGTCTAAGAAAGTGAAGAACAATTAGCAATTAGTCGCCACTTTCCACTTCCTATTCTTCCCCCAAATACTCATCTATTTCCATTTTTCTATTCCTCCTCTCTTCTAAATTCAAACAACTTGAAACAAGTCTTAGTCGAAAAATACCCCACCATCTTTTCTGCCTTTATTTCCAACTTCTTTATTGTCTCGTAAAACCAAAGGGTGGCTAATTAAAAACCCCAGTATGAGCTGAACAATGCCATTATGACACCAGCTCTGATTTTTATTTTCCCTTTCTCATCTTCCATCACTTGATTAATTAAGCAGCGCGAGAGGCCTTTGGTCAGCATGGCCGTAATACTGCCACAGAGTTTTACTGCCAACAGTTAGGATTTATGAACTCGTGGAGCTCAATTATTCAACAGAAAATGTCATGTTAAATGTCATGTAACAATATTTAATGCACGTATAACATTTGCAGTAGCGAAGGGAGAAAATATGTGAGAGGCCATTTAAACGTGAAGAGGTCCCAGGTTTGGTCCTTATAATATTATGTCTTCTTCATCCTTACAAGGCATTGAAGGTATACAAGTACTACAGTTATACATGTTGCA
This sequence comes from Gymnodraco acuticeps, assembly GCF_902827175.1. Classification (NCBI taxonomy): domain Eukaryota; kingdom Metazoa; phylum Chordata; class Actinopteri; order Perciformes; family Bathydraconidae; genus Gymnodraco; species Gymnodraco acuticeps. The sequence goes on along the minus strand of NW_022991084.1, from coordinate 223,186 downwards.
CATATTAAAGTACAACAATTACACTGCAAAAAATGCTGCTCCAAAAACAACTAAACAAATAATGAAAACAAGGTGTTTAAGTCAAACTAATCTGCCAATAGAACAAGTGAACATTGGCTTGGTAAGATCTCAACATTGTTCTGCTTTGGGATGTTAGTCGGCGATTTTCGAATACACATGTAATAAAACGTTTAATCTGAGATACAACTGAAAGTAAGGTGTTTGTAAGAGTATTTTTCTAAAAACAAGACCCTATATCTCCCTGCCTTGTTCCTTAATAAGTTATCAGGTCTTATATCAAGTGTAAAGACTTACTAGTGGAATTAGACAAAAATACTTGGCAAGATTTACAGTTGTTGTAGTGTACCAAACACAAGCTTATCCTCCAGTTTCTACAAATAAATCACCAGGGATTTTTGTAAAAACGTGAAATATTTCCAATTTGAAGCACTCTAATGGCGCATTTCCACTGCAGGCCTCGCACGGCCTCACTCGGCCTCGCTCGGTTTGGTTAGGCCTTATTAGGCCCGGCTCACTTTAATGCTGCGCTTCCATTACAGTTTAGGAACTGGGGCAGTTACTATAGTAACGCAGTGTAGGCGGAGCCGTGACGTCATCTTCAATGAGAGCCCCAGAAAAACAACACAGCCGTTAGCTCTTAGCACTCAGAGCTCACAGCTCCTCATATCTGTTCAGAAACTAGACACAAGTTAAACAAGTACAAACCACAGACTGCCTGTGTCATGGCGAATACAGTCGCTGGTTTATTTATGTCTGTATAGGCCGTTGTTGTGAGTGTGGACGGTCGGGGCATATACAACGTTAGCTTAGCCAAGCTCCATTCAGAAAACACGCATTTTAAAAGGGTTTTTCGTCTGTCTGCAGACTTGTCAAAGCATTAATTCATGGTTTTTACTAACCGGTATCAGTATGTTGTTACTTCGGCATCATTTTGAAACGTGTATTACAATTAATTCACGGTCAAATATGTTCATCTTGTTGTAGTTGTAGCCCCCTTGCCAGCGATTCTCTCTCTAGTTTAGCATGCTCAGCCCGACTCAGCCTGGTTGTTCCTGGCCCTAGAACCACGATTTTATGGGGCCAGAAAAACTGTGAATTAGGACCCGCTAGCCGGTACTAGGCCAAGTGGAAACGCAACCAAAAACGGGCCCCGCACGGCTCGGCACGCTTAAAGCGAGCTCCGCGCTGCAGTGGAAACGCGCCAAAAGAGGTCACACAATAGGTGATGCGTTTAGACCAGGGGTGTCCAAACTACGGCCCGCGGACCATTTTGAATCGACCCTCAGCAAATTCAAAAAGTATAATGGAATATTGCCCACAAAAGAAACTTGTGCTTGACTTAAATTGTACTTCTTAAATATAAATATAAAAATATATTACACAGTAGTATTCATGTGTTAACAGTTAAACCCCATGGCCCGCGGCGGGCAGGGGCAAAACGCAACATCTTGCAAGAAACAGAGTCTGAGGGCTTCTTAACATTTAATAAACTATGAATGTGTCATACCCACTTAACGGGAAGAAACTCAGCTATCAGACAATATTAACCATTTTTAGCTAAACGAAACATAAGGGTAATAACAAAGGCTCTGAATTAGCCCTGAGCGAAAAAATGCTAACACACTTAGCACAGAACTCACTTTAAAATACCCTTATTACTTATCGGATCTGTACAAACAAGATATCGATTAGCAAGCTGAGATTCCACAGATTCCAGAAATATAAGTATCAGCACTGAGCGATCAGAACTCGCGACAGGGGAAACAAATCCAGACATCAAATAACTTCAGTGAGTTAAAGTTGGAAACATTTTCTAACATATGTTAGTTGATAAGAAAAAAGCCCAATGACTTATTTCCATAACAAGCTTGAAATACACCCTTCCTATTTCTCCTTATTATAATCAATCTGAGGTTTCTGTTTTACGGGATGAGCGACCAACACTCACAAGCATCATTTACCTACATTTGATTGATTTTGCTAACTTATAACTGAACTTATGAGGCAGTAGACCTCTAGTGAGCAGCCCAGCCCTTCGAATATTTTTCTGTATGTGGCCCTCTGTGAAAATTGTTTTGACCCCCCCCCCGATTTAGACAAACGATGCTGGGTGCAATCACTTTTCACGAAACAGCCGCATGCCCAATGTTGTGCTCTTTCAACAGCTGAGACAATTGGTAAAAGACGCTTTGTGGACACAGGCGCTTAGTCAAAGTTATAGGAAGACTGTGGCTATCACGGGAAAAGTCATGCTTCAATTCAGCATGACTTACAAATGATTTCCCAAAGACCCACCGCCCCTCCAATCTAACCCTAACCGTGGGCGGTAAAGACAATATAGCACAAAGACAATTGTGCTATATTGTCTTTACCGCCCACCCTCTGCTGATATCTGCATCCTCTCCTCACTCAGGGGACACTTTGACCACAACACGAACATCTTTACCCCCCGCTGTGAGCAGAAGGGTCTTTTGTCTAATGAGCTTTACACATACACTGTAGCTGCACTTCAGCTCCACATTCACAGACCCAGAGCAGCATTAAAGACGGAGAGGAGGAGAAGAGGAAAGCCAGAACATCTGAGACGAGTCTCCTGGTTAATTGTTCATTGCCCTGGGACTCAACCAACGGCTCATTAGCTGAGAGTTTCATCCTCCACTGACACACACTGATGATCGCTGCATTTTATCCCCCATCTGCAGCTTTTCAAGTCATTTAAGTAATTAAATATTACCAGTTGTTGTTTTATCACTCAATGATTGAACCCTTAAGGGCTAAATGCTAAACCCAGAACAGAAAAATAAATGATGCAATAATGTAATGGAATAATTCAGTGAAATTAAAATGACTTTGTTTTTCGGAACAGATTTCTATTTCTCTACTGTTTTCCCAACATGTAAAACATTGAACGGTGTATTCATAATGCAGCGTGTTTAAGTAAAGACAAAAAGCCGGAAAGAGAATAATTATCATCGTCCTTGCCCGGGGAAATCTATTTGATGAAATACTTACCCAGTTGGTCATACATTTTAAATGGTACAATCCATAAATACTGATGAATTTGATCCACCTCCTAAACTGCCATTTATTCGTATCGACTGCTCACTATGTACTAGGTTGTTCTTTACTTAAAGAACAACCTTAAAAATCATTAAATGAGTATTAATTTCTCGCCAAAGGTAAGTCTTTCTTAAAGTCTCATTGGTTCAAAGGAGCTCTTTTGAACTTGTTACAAATTAAAAGCAGCGTAAGGGGAAAGAGAAGAGAAGGGAAGTGGAGAAAGGGAGCAGAGGAAAGAAAGTCTGGTTGTATTTGTACACTTTTTGGCCACTTGACAGGTCAATATTTGTGCACGCCTTGGAAATATATTTTGGGTGGACAGAATAAAAGAAATACAAAAGGTTTGCAGTGAGTACCAATCATGTGAATCTTGTAAAATGTTATTTTTCGTTTCCTCAGACTGTCAGAGGTGTTGATTGGTCTCACTGGAAAATATCCTTTAAAGCCTTTGTTTGTCAGTGTACCTGTGACTGACACAACCCGATTGAGGACTTAAAGATGTATTTTTAACCCTCCTATTGTCTTCGTGTCGCCCCTTACTTTGGTGTTCGTGGTCAAATTTGACCGGTCCTGTTTTAACTGCTAATACAGTAACCCAAAAACCATTAATCATCACCACATTTAATTTAACACCCTTTCAAACTGTAGATATTGTATCAGATACTGGTACACATGAAGAACTGCAGTAAATATACAAAGAATAGACATTGAACATGTATTGCGTGTGCCAGGTGTGATCCATGTGGGGGGAGGGGCAGATATGGGGGGGAACACATCTAGAGTGTGTGTGTGTGTGTGTGTGTGTGTGTGTGTGTGTGTGTGTGTGTGTGTGTGTGTGTGTGTGTGTGTGTGTGTGTGTGTGTGTGTGTGTGTGTGTGTGTGTGTGTGTGTGTGTGTGTGTGTGTGTGTGTGTGTGTGTGTGTGTTTGTTTTATCTGATCCGGATGGTTAATAATTCCTTTTCTTTATGGCGGTCAGACCGGGAACACCATGGTGTTACAAAGTTGACTAAATCATCCAAAATCCAATGAAAGTGGTGATCAGCAATTGTATATGTTCAAATGTCTACTGTGAAGGATATCATAAAGCCTTAATGCAGTCGAATCTAAAACAAAAAAGTTATGATTGATGAAAGTAGTAAATCGGTCAGATTTGACCCGAAGACAACAGGAGGGTTAAGCCTTTTTTTGTCAGTGTATCTGTGACTGATGATGGTCTTAAAGATGCATTTTTAAAGAGGTCCTATGACATTTTTCTTGGCGTTCTCCCTTTCCTGTTGTGTGTATCAAAGGTTTTTGTGCATGTAATTGGTCTGCAAAGGCTACAATTATTGTGTTTCCTCCAGAGGGAGTTTTTGTTCATGTAACTAAAGCTGGACATGGCAGCCTTATTTTTAAGTTAAACACAGTCTTATAGGTCTTGTTTAATGGAGCGTGACTCTGAATGGAGACGGACAATGGATAATTAATGATGTGAGAGCGAGAGAAGACAGAGATGGAGACGCAGGAACACTACAGGAGAGCATGATGAAGTCCATCCTTGTGTAACAGTTGTAAATATGCATTGGTGTTTAGTGTTAAAAATGTCTTAATTTAGTATAATCACACAAATGATGTGGTTTGTATTTCATAATTCTGTGTTCTTTATTTATTAAACGTTCAATACCTGACTAGGTCTAAAATCAGTGGGTGGAAACTCAAGAATTCACTGTACTCAGGAGATCAGACTTCCCCCCTTCATCTTTGGTCCCTCACGTTTCCTCTTCCCTTTTTGTGAATGTTCCACGTGAGAGGAGTCAGTGTGATGGAAACAACTATTTAATAACGACTGATTTGTGTATTGTCAGTGAATAAGCGGAGATCGCCTCAACTGTATGCTGTCTCGGGTCTCATCCATCAACGAAACAAAACACAACGCAGTACCGGTAACACTTGAGCTTCCAGCATTCAGACATAACCACTTACAAACGTATCAGACTGACATAGAACCAGTGCTGGTGAAAGATGGGATAACATATGTATAAAAATAAAAACACGATATTCAACGCAGACTTCACATGAAGTAGAGACGGCAAAGAGAATGTGCAAAGACGCCTCTTCAATGAACCACTTGTGGAGCTGTCAGACTGATAATCGTGTTAAATACAGCCTCACAGGCACGGCATTGTTAAAATTGACTGCCGTATCTAGGCCATCATAAAGAACCATTAAGACTGGCTAATAAAGAAAGTTCCCTCAGCACAGAAAATGAAGTCATCATAGCAGTTAGACGATGGCCTCAGGCGGGGGGAGAGGGAGAGAAGATTGGAGAAGAGAGGATGGAAAGAAAAAAGCAGGGAAATCGAAAGAGATAAAGAAAGGAAGACGGTGACGAAGAGTGGAAGAAGGAGAAAGTGAGTCTTAGCAGAAAACAAAAGCGAGTGAAAGAAGGAGAACAAACTGTCCCAAAGGACCACTCATCCAGGATCTAATATAGTCGTATTCCCTGTGTATGTCTCTTAATTACTTCCTCTGTAACCGTACCGGGGAAAAGGCTCGGGATGGAAAGAATACCTGGAAGAATGAAGGAGCTGAATCTGGGTTAATTACTTCATCATCTGCTGAAACATGAAGATACCGTTTCTTACGGACTGCCTCCAGCGTCTGGTGTCACAGAACTTCGTAAAAGGAACACGTTAAATATGTCAAGAAGAGATTCCTCCACGACAAACGCAATAGAAATCAGTGGTTTTCACTAGCTTCGCAAATAAGACTTTTCATATATGTTTAACTAATATCTTGAACTTTGTAGGAAAACCAGTGTTTAATCAGGATCGCGAGCCCTGGATCTTGAGTCGTGGCTGTGGTCCTGGATCATAGGTCCTGGATGGATATCCTCGTGGATTCATCTTCCTATTATACACACATGCATTTCCAAACATTTGGACTACCTATGTTGCAAATGTATTATCTCTTCGATTTACACACGGCATCTATTGCACGTCTGTCCGTCCTGGGAGAGGGATCCCTCCTCTGTTGCTCTCCCTGAGGTTTCTCCCATGTTCCCTTTAAACTGTGGGTTTTCCTTGTACGATGTGAGGGTCTAAGGACAGAGGGTCTAAGGATAGAGGGTGTCGTATTGTCATACTGATATTTTGTACAAACTGTAAAGTCCACTGAGACAAATGTAACATTTGTGATATTGGGCTATATAAATAAACATTGATTGATTGATTGATTAAAAGCTTTCGGTCAAGACTTGGTGTGCAATATTTCGGGTTGTATAGATAACACATAAAGACACAATACTTACTGTGTCACCTTTACATAATACAATTAATTAAATACACAGTTTTTTTCTGACTGCATGCTCGTACTTTGAAAGTCAGGCGTACATTTTTGTTTGGTTGTGCGGAAAGTTTGTCTGTGTGTGTAAAAGACGATCCACAAACGGAAAATGTACATCCCCAAGTGCATTTTCAATCCACAAACACCAACTGGATTAACAAATACTTGACACAATTCAGAAAAACCCAAATGCTTTGAGTTTATTTGTAAAGTAATTATGGTATTCACTTCTTTTATTTTGTTTTAATTTGTTTGCTTAATGCAGATATTGTTTTTATATTTACAAAAACAATTTTATAAGTTTACTAATCTTATTTTTGCATTTGTGGAAAGTGCTTTTCATTTACAGATATCACACTTAATGGAGTATTGATCTGTTCGCACATAATATCGAGATAAAGCTACGTCCATAAAAAGTTTGTCCATTTAAAACACATTAGAATAGAATAGAATCATTAAAGGTTCCATGTCATGCGTTTCCGGTTATCACCCGTCCCCTTGTGTGTTATGAAGGTTTTCTGCATGTAAACGGTCTGCAGAGTCACAAATCCTCAAAGTACACCCTGTAGCGAGTACAACTCTAACAAATGGACCAATCCGCGGAGCCCCTCACACACCAGGATCCCTTGGCTAACTAACAGGGAGTCCCATTGACTTGCATAGAGCTCCCTGGTTGGTAATAGACGAGTTGGGATGGCGGAGAAATGCTCTCCGCAGACCCATTGACTCACAGCGTTATAAACCTTGTTCTTACTCAATATCAAGCCACACTTATTGTTTTTACTTCGGCTGTGAGTGTTTATGTGCTCAGGATGAGTTTAGCTTGTTCTCGCTGTATCTCCGACCCGGAAACCTGTCCGCTCCTCGCAGCAGCAACGAGCCTCGCAATGTCCTGACCGAGTGAATACACATACTATACAGATTACTGATTATACAGATACATGATTTTGGAAAATTGCACAATTTAAATCTATTCTAGTAGACCTCAACAATGGAAATATGATCAGCAGAAATGGCCATGACATGGGAGCTTTAATATCATTATACATATACAATGAAAGAAAGAAAAGCTTCCCTTTTGAAAGGTGCCATCAAAACAAAAACATCACAACATACGACAACAAATACACGCAGCATACATACTTATGTAAGACATAAAGAATAAAGTGCAGTAATTATTTCCAGTGGTATAAAATGTATTTATAATAATGATGTATGTATATATATACACAGTCACGTGTATTGCACATGGAGGATGATTAAGGGGTATGAGTTCAGGAGTTTAGTGCAATGATGGCTAAACACACAATATCTAAAAAATGTGGAAATTGGGGAAAGGTCAGCGAATTTAAATGAATGTGTGTATTTATGTATCATTTGCCAAGACTTGGAAGGAAAGGGGTGATGTATGTACGTGAGCAATAACGTGTAGATTTAAGTGGACTTTAAACTGAGGCGGGTGTGATTTGTATTTACATCTCCATGTATATGTGTTGAATAAATAAAATAAGGTGGAAATTGTTCAGCAATCATATGGAAATGTTGTCTTCTTCATGTCTTCGAATTACCTCAAACATACATTTAGCATGTATCCATTGCATATTACTTGCTACCGAGTTCCCTGAGACCAGGTGTATCTGTCCTTGCTCGCCCTTCAGTGCAGCTTGCTCACTCTCCCCAGCTGTCATCAGTCACATATAATTTACTTTTATTCATTCCTCCCTCTTTCTGCATCCAACTCCCTGCAAAGTGCCTCCATACGACTCTCTCCCCCCTCTGCCTCCCCCTGTCAGAGAGAACTATCTTATATACAACAATATGCTGACGCCAATCTCTGCAGAGCACCACATAAAAGAGTGAGCATGAAAGAGAGACAGAAGGAGAGTGGGAGTGCGCTCTAACAATAGAGTGCTTTATTAAAATGTCAAACACAAAGGACTACAGACAAGGGATATTACTGGTACCAAAAGCATATTAGGCAGAAGTAGATTTCCTTGAGTGGGAGGAAAATGTCAGTAGAAATTAATTTATTCTAACCTCAGACATCTGAGCTGACTGCTGTTCAGCCTATGGGCTCAAAACAAAGGTTAGACAAAGCATTGATGGCTGAATACAAACATTCAATGAGATTAAATCAGTTTAATACACAATGTTGTACAAATGCATCCATGATAGGTCAAATACAGGTCCTTTAAATGGTGCTAAAGGGAGCAGCGATGCATGTATAGTGATGCGAATCGAAAATGGTGCATCTTTATGTGATCACTGATCAATAAAAGGACGGAGACTGCATCTCACTTCAGTTAAATGGATTCCTTGCGTCCCTGACTTGCGTCGTTTCCCTGTGACTAGTCCCTCTCACCAGGGAAGCATGGAGAGACGCGAGGAAACCACGAGAAGCAGGGAAATGAGGGCTGCAGTCGAATAATCCAAAAATCAGCTCCTAAATTCTAACCCTATCTCCTATTCCTTGACCTCTGAGTGAAACGTCACGGGGTTAAGGGATAGTGGATAGGAGAATTCAAAAGGACTTAGGAGAAGAGACCGCGGTACTTTAGAGAATCGAATGCACTTTCACTTTCCGACGTGTTTATGATGCGCCAGCGGACGTCATGAATGTGCGTCTGCTGCTGTGGGGAAACTATGGAAACTACAGTTCTCTATACAGCGGACTACAACATGGATGTTCAATAAGAACGAGGGACTCATCTAGAGACTCTGCACCGTGCTCTGACGCTGTTGCTTTATGCTTTATGAACGTGGACAACAGAGAAACATATTCTTCAGGACCAAAGTTGGAATTGAAATAAAAAAGGAAAGTGAAACTTATGCTCGTCACCCTCTCCCTCCGGTCCACATTAATACAAATGATCCCAATACGTATGATTGTATGAACTATGAGAATATCTTAAAATAAATACAGATGTATTTATTATAAACGTTAGTCCTTAACATCTATCACTGTGTATATCACCATTCAAACATCTTTTAAAAGTTGAACAAACCCCACACAGCTCAGTAAAGACTGTGAGATGTTGACTTTATTTGATCATTTCAGTAAAAACTAACGTTCATATTTCTCTTTTTGATTATAATACTGATGAACGTTCAGAACAAAGCACTTTGGCAGCTTACCACATACGTTTTAAAATGCTTAATAAGCACCGTAACTTTCATGATATCATTTCTCGGTCATAATCGGTTGTTTCCGTGAACGTCCGACTTGTGTGACGGCAAATGCTGCGGCTGCAATGCATTGTGGGGCAGCACTTTCTCCTCTCCTTTCGGTGAGGGAGGTCCAGTGATTCCTAAGCTAAAGGAGGTTATAAAGGAAGTTTGAAACCTCCTTTCCTATCATCTAGAGCAGTGCTTCTCAAACTTTTTTCAGTCATGTCCCCCCTTTGAAACATTTTCTCAGCGAAGTACCCCCTG
>NW_022991084.1:193348-208348 GCF_902827175.1 Gymnodraco acuticeps | reverse complement strand
CATTAAAACATGTTGAATCAAAACGAAAGACAACCCAGCATTGTGAAACTTTACTCCATCATTTTACAGTAATGTATTTGTAGTTCTCCTCTTGACACATTGTTGAAAGGTCAAAACATATAAGCACTTTGGCAAGTTACGGCATAAGATGTAAAATACTCTAAAAGCACAGTAACTTATCTGCATTTGTCGGTGACATCGGTTGTTTTCAAGGTGCGTCCCTTTAAATGTTACGGAGTTATTGGACAGCGTTATCTCTGCTCCATCAGTAAATGATGGTCCAGTGCATCCTATAGGCGCTTTCACACCAAGTACTTTGCTGTTCTTGGTTCATGTGAACTTAGTTCATCAGAACTCTTTAGTTCTCATGAACTAAGTACAGATCGCGTTCACACCGGAATAAGTCCCTGAGGGAGGATTAGGCAAATGAAGCCGCTGACGTCACTTCTTCTTCTTCTGCCTTGGGTTTACTGGCAGGCCGCAAACAACTTCACAGCGTATACTGCCGCCCAAAGTCCCCGGCCGGAAGTCCCCGGAGTTGGGGACTGGCTTCAGTAGAAGCTGCTGGGAGTCCCAGCAGCTTCTACTGAAGCCTTCCGAGTAAATCGCCAGAACACCGACACCTCCTCATCTCCACCGCTCCCATGTTTTCTTTTGTGTTGCCATAAGTTAGTCTCTCTCAATTTGTGCGCTGGGCTAATGCTAATTCTAATAATGCTAATGTGAGGAAAATAAAATGGCGGCTTCACAAAACTTTTTGGGAGTTTTATGGGGCGTGGTTTGCAATCCGCCCAGCCAATCAGAAAATGGGAACTTTTGTCTCCCAGGAAAGTACCTGCTCTCTAGCAGGGGATGAAAAGGTTCTCATGAACTAAGTTCTAGTTCCGTAATTTTTTGGTGTGAACGCACATTTTCGGAACTATATCAGAACCATACAGGGAAAAGTACTCCGGTGTGAAAGCCCCTTATGTCTAAGTAGTTCATAAAGGAAGCATTGAAGCTCGTTCCTTATCATCTTGAGAATTCAAACAGCTCTTATCATGGCTGACATGTCTTTCACTACGTTAGGAATCTTCCTGAGGGAGAAAGTCTACTCGAACACAACCAAACTGTAGGTAGTAAATGCAGGAACTGGACATGAAAAGGACAACAAGAGACAGGGTGACAGCGAGGTTTGTTAGGGGGTCAAAAGGTTAAACTCCAACTACAAGAGGTCCTTCAAATTCAACAGCTATGTTCATGTTTGATGCTTCACTTCCCAATCATGGAAACCCTTTGGCTGTCGACCGTGACCTCGAAGCATTGCTTAACATTTTTAAAATGTCTTTATTCTCATCGATCCGACCATGAACCACATCAGCTAAGACAAAAAGAGTAATTACAGATTTCAAAATGAGTTTTTTCTTACACTTTTGTTGACATTCTTTGAAAAGTCCGCTAATAAAAACACAATAAATCTTTTATACATTTTGCATAAAAGTAATTTCCAGGCTGGAAGGAAACATGGATAAAATATTCATGCCTCCAATAGTTAGGACTCCAACTGCATTATTTCTGTGAAATATCTTAACCCCCTGTCATCATTATGATGTGAGGACTTTTTTCTTTCTTGGAGACACAGCAAGAGGCATGCAAAAGAGAGAGGAGTAAAAAACAAAACAAAAGAGACAGTGTGAGAAGGAGAAAAATAAGAGTATTTAGCCCATTGTTTCCACGGGCTAGGTCAAAATGAATAAGAGTCAGTGGGAGAATGAAAAGTCGCCTTCAAAGCGCGGCGGAGACTCGGCTATTATTCTCTGTCTGAAAAGTGACACTCCACTCTAAGTGTTCCGCTTTAGGATGGCCTTGGGAGGTTAGAACCATGAATGTCAAAGTTGATTTCACACTCTAGCTCTCTGCTCTGCGTGATAGATGTGGCCGCTGTGCATACACACACTCACACACATACACACAGACATACACACAATCGTCTGTGAACACATACTGTATGCAAACAAATACATGTGCATGGAAACATCTGCATGAACTCATAGACACACACTGAGGATACCTAGGGATGCACACATTAAAAGAAATTGTAACACACACACACACACACAGATAGATAGACAGACACACACACGTACACACATACACACAGCAGAGATAATCCACTACTTTACAACACCAAGGTCTCACAGTAGCATTTTTTACAGCTTGTCATGGAAGTGTTTTATCTTTTATGTAATAAAGGTACAATGACACAGCTTAAACTTCAGACACACAGTTTATACAGAGCCAGGGACAGCGTTTTGCAGTCTTTATGCTAAGCTAAGCTATGCTAACTGCTGCTCCACTAGTAATGAACAAATATGACAACAATATCAATCAGAAAGCCATTAAGCACATTTTCATGAAGTCAAAATGTCTCCTTTTTATAGCGTTTTCACACCAGTTGGATGCTGTTTTTGTTGTAAATTATGCAGGTTTCTTGTCCAATGCAATGATTCATGCCATGGTCGACTTTTTATTCTTTTGTTTTTAGGTAATGGTTGATAAACTGAAAGGCAAAACCCAATATGTATCATTAAGGCAAGGTTAAACTACACTGAACAAAAATATAAACGCAACACTTTTGTTTTTGCTCCCATTTTTCATGAGATGAACTCAAAGATCTTAAACATTTTCTATGTACACAAAATAACCATTTCTCTCAAATATTGTTCACAAATCTGAACGAATCTGTGATAGTGAGCACTTCTCCTTTGCCGAGATAATCCATCCCACCTCACAGGTGTGGCATATCAAGATGCTGATTAGACAGCATGATTATTGCACAGGTGTGCCTTAGGCTGGCCACAATAAAAGGCCACTCTGAAACGTGCATTTTTGCTTTATTGGGGGGGTCTGGGGGGGTCCGAAAACCAGTCAGTATCTGGTGTGAGGGGTAGGGTTAGGGGTAGGGTTAGGGTTAGGGTAATGTTGTGAATCGAGTGGCCTGTGTTCGTCGTCCATAACATACGCCTGCCCATACCATAACCCCACCACCACCATGGGCCACTCAATTCACAACATTACCCTAACCCTACCCCTTACCCTTGCACTTACACTTCTAAATGTTTTGTATGCATGGCTTATACTAATAGAACTGGAATCACTTTTAAATTGACCATTTTAGATCCCCCTATCATTTAGGGTCTTTTACAGATTCCATTGGGACAAGCTCCGCACACGCACACTTAAACACATCGGCACACACACACGCACACACACACACACACACACACACACACACACACACACACACACACACCACACACACACACACACACACACACACACACACACACAACACACACACACACACACACACACACACACACACACCTCCAGAGATCCTGGGACGGGGAGATCTGCTTTTTAACATACTCTGCCGCCGTTCCGTGGTCCAGCTCCGCTCTGCACTTTCTAACCACTCTTTTGAAAGGGTCCCTGCGCTCTTCCCCAACCTACCCCTACCCCTCACACCAGATACTGACTGGTTTTCGGACCCCCCTAGACCCCCCCAATAAAGCAAAACTGCACGTTTCAGAGTGGCCTTTTATTGTGGCCAGCCTAAGGCACACCTGTGCAATAATCATGCTGTCTAATCAGCATCTTGATATGCCACACCTGTGAGGTGGGATGGATTATCTCGGCAAAGGAGAAGTGCTCACTATCACAGATTGTTTCAGATTTGTGAACAATATTTGAGAGAAATGGTTATTTTGTGTTTATAGAAAATGTTTTAGATCTTTGAGTTCATCTCATGAAAAATGGGAGCAAAAACAAAAGTGTTGCGTTTATATTTCTGTTCAGTGTAAGTAGAGATTGTAGCAGAAGTATGAGTAGAGCTTTTAGTAAACTCACAATAATCTCTAAGGAAAGAGACAGAGGCAAAAGGAAAAAACAGAGACTGTGTTAACGAAAGCTCAATCCCATTAGTTCCAAAAATGTGCCACACTAACACACATGGCCAACACCCCCAACTGCTCGTGTACACTGTTATGTTTGACAGACTGTAGACTAAGGGCACTCCTGCACTGCGTTTTATTGAGAAAATGACATTTTAATGATGAATGCACAGATGTTATGTCAGCTGCACTGTGGACTGTTTGATGCAGCTGATTGCAGTTGATTATATGATGGATATTAATCACATTGTTTTATAATGAGACTGTTATATCAAGCTGAAAATGTCAGTTTACTTCCATAGCCTACTTAAAGGAAAACGGGAGGCGAGTAATTCAATCTGGGAGCTTGTCATGCAATCTATGGAAAAATAAGATATTGTTTTCATTTTAAATTCAATTAAAATTAGATTTTCGTTATTATTTGTATTATTATTTGCATTATGCATGCTCAGTGGTTCCCAACCTGGGTTAGGGTTACCTTTGGGGGGGGAGCCAAAGATAGCAGGGGGGGCACCAGGCCTCAGATGATTTGAGGCCAAATATCATATTTAGACTTTTTTTTAACATTTTTTTTTTTTACATATAATTGTAAGGCAATACATGATTGTCACTAAAAGCCTTGTCTCTACATTACAATAACATATACAAAATAATTGATTAATTAATTTTAATAAAAATTCAAGTTTTAAAGGCATAAAAAGACAGAAATGTATAATTCTTTCTATAGAAATGTTTCTTCTGCCCGTAAAGTGTCCAAACCAGGCTTTTCTGGATAAGCGCATTTTTAAAACACAGTCATTGTCCATGCCGGTTTCAGTTGGATTATTTGTCACAGTTGCTCCAATCAGATCGGTCTCCTCCATTTTGTAGATTATTTACGATTTTGGAATCCACATAAACACATCGGCAAAATCCGGTTTACTTTGAGCATGTGTTTTAAACAGTTTCATCCCTTTGTGAATTGTTTCCACTTCCGCCGTCCTTTCATTTCTTCATACAGCGGGAATCCAAATGAATTAATCCTGAGTCCAATAACCATCAAAGTCACTCCAATAGTGCTCCTTGATTACGCTTTCATCCTCCTTTAACAACATACTTCACATTCATCCAGTTTGTGACGGTAGTTGTAGCATTTTTTGAGACTTTTAAAGTTTAATTACTGCTGTTCCCCCCCCCCCCCCCCCCCCCCCCCCCCCCCTGTGTGTGTGTGTGGGGGGGGGGGGGGCGCAACTTCCAACAGGAGTCATTTGGGGGGGCTCTTGGGGAAAAAGGTTGGGAACCCCTGCTGTAGATAGTATTAAAGGTGCCAGACATGCGGTCAGTTTGCGTCAGTTACCGTGAAACAGCACATTTTCTACACCTAAACATCGTCAGCATGCAGGGGCTTGTTTGACACGCTGGTTCCTGAGAAGGTCACGATAGATAAGACTGCATGTTGACAGAAGGACAGACAGGTGAGTCAGTGAGACACGTTCTGCTGACACAGAAAACATGGTCACACTTGACATTTTCCTGGTGAGATAATTTATAAGCGCTTGCTGTGCAGATAGTATCTCAGGAATATGTCACGATGCAGAGAGGAGCTCATGCTGACTCAGGACTGTGAGAGGCAGAAGCTTTTTGAAGATACATTCATTTTAATTCCTTCAGGAAACACCGACATGTCTTTATGCACGGAGCGTTTTAATCACATTCTGCCTCGGGCTACTTTAAGGATAATAAACAACAATAATAGTTATATTGAAGATCGTGATCGTTGTTCTCGCGTCCAGGAGGAAGTTCAAAAGAGACAATGTAGTCTCGAAAAGGTTCAAATCGGTCATTTAATAAAGTAACGTGGTTTTGAAACAGACAGAGAAGAGAGATCGATTCGACGTGGAGCGGGCTAATATCCAATTCCTGGCTCCTCCTCTCATTGGCCGCTCTGACGAAAGGGGGTTCTCCCTCCACGAGTTCTTCTGTGTCTGATATCGCATAAATAAGAGGATTTAGACGTTGTGTGTTTATTGTATAACTCCACACACCTTTTCTCCTCGTATTCTCATTCGTGACTTTTTATTTAATGCATTTTAACGGCTGCAATCATTGTTAACGTAACACCGGAAGTGACGTCATGTAAACAACAGAGACGCCTTTCAATTAAGCTTTTCAAAATAAAACTGTACATTCATTTAACATTCAGCAATAACGTTAGCCACAAGCTAATGTTAACCAGAAATGAAGTATTTTCAGAATAAAACAGTTTTAAGCTTACCGTATGTTTAAGTCATTTAAACATTGATTTCTTACAATACCCATGGGAGGAGATATAAGTAATGCAGTGATGACAACATTTGTTTAGGCCGAGCAGGAAGTTAGCATCACAAGGGCTCCCTCGAAAAAAGTAATTTGTGATACTTACACGTTTTGTTCAGCAGGATATCTCCACATATTGACACCACTTCATGATTTTTGAAGTAAAAAGCTAACATCAGGCTATAAAGGAACTACAGCACGCCGGTCACATGACTTCACGTCACCACCGCTAAGCTAAAGGCGGCTAATGTTCGGCGTGATGACATTTAGCCCTCTCATTAAGTCACTTTTAAATTCACCAGTGGGGTATTTACTGACATATTTAATGTCGTAGAACAACAATCTCTTCTTTTGAGGTTTCTAACCAAAAACATGTCAAAGAAACACAGAGTTAAGGGAACAGGAAGTGCTAAAAATGCTGACTCATGTCTCCGTTTTAGGACTCAATCATTCACCACTCTATGACGAAAGCAGAAAACAAGCGGGAAAAAATGACTTAAATGTAAATATATGCAGTTTTCCCAGTAGTTAGGGGTATTATTTCAGAGTTGTTCCTGACATAATATACCAACCCAGTCTCACGGCATTGTGTGTTATAGTCACGACATTTAATCTATTGATCTATTGAAAAGCAATGTATTTCTATTGGTAGTATGTTTTGTGCCTGCACCACGTCTTTTTTTCCGGTCGGGTCTTGGAAGACCGGAAGCTGTGGGGTTCATAAAAACAATTTCTTCATGAAAGCTAGCTGTTGTTATTTCTATGAAAATACCTTACAAGTTTGTGAAAACAAGTCCACTTTTACATCTGTGGGGTTTAGTTTTAACCAAATTCCAATTTCAATATTAATGGTGTTGTGTACCTGAGGAAACGGAGCGTAATGGAATAGGGATTCTCAATGAACTAAACACCTGAGCATGCACCAGCTCGTTAAACAGCACTCCTTTGATGTTATGAGTAAAAAAGGAAATACCACCAAACTCGAGAAAGAATAACAAGCATGTTGGAACAAAACAAAGTTTAGAAAAAGGTTTAATATGCTTCCAGTTAAGTGTAGATTACTTTTATCTCACCTGTTCCTTTTCTCTCTCACTCACAACACACACACACACACACACACACACACACACACACACACACACACACACACACACACACACACACACACACACACACACACACACACTTGTCTTGTCCATTCTCTACACTTCCTGCCGTCACCCATGTAATTCAGAGGCACAATGTCACTGTGCTTATTCCAGAAAGAGTCCATTATCTGACTGTATCTGTTCAACCATGTGTTCCTGTTGCACATTTCCACTCCTCGTCCTTGAGTCAGACAAGAGGGAGGAGAGATGCCTTGAAAGATGTGAGTTAGATGGATTTGGATCTGGATGGAAACTGAAAAGAACCAACAGGTTTCTCCCTCAGTGGGAGATGGGTAATCTTCACTAAATTAACTCTTAACGTTTGTCAGAAGTGGATTACGGATTATTCGTTGACGGCTTCTTCTGGAAGTTCTACTTTCGGATAGTTATTAGAAAGAGAGGTGTGTGTTTCTCTCAAAGTGCAGGGAGTTAGCTTTACCTGCTGCACTTTTGACAGGAAGATATCGATGCATCAACCACTGAGATATGGAGAGTCTTGAAGAAGAGGACTAACCGAACCGATCGTTGCCTTTAACTGAATTATATTCAGATCAACTGTTGGAGCATTTCTGTCATCTCCAAAGATACAGTATATCTTTCTTCTTCACTGTATTCATTCAAGATCATCAATGTCTTTACCAATATAGGGCTAGTATTCTCTTGGTTAGAGGATACTAGCTGTCTTCTTCAGTTTCTGGGGTCAGCGTTGTTGGTTTCAGGTTTCACACGGATGGATAATCTCCACTGAATGTCTCTTAACGTTTGTCAGAAGCCGATTACGGAGTCTGCGTTGACGGCTTCTTCTGGCGGTTCCACTTTCTGATAGTTATTGGAAAGAGAAGTGTTTGAAAATGTAGCCAAAAGCACATTTTCCCTTAAAGTTCAGAGCGGTTACAGTTACACTTTTGACCAGTTCTAGGTGTCTAGGCATCGATGCGATATTGACAGTATTGAAGAAGAGGACTAACCTTTGCCTCCGAAATCAACCGTTCGAGCATTTCTGTAATCTCCAAAGATACATCTTTCTTCTTCATTGTATTCATTCAAGATCATAAATGTCTTTACCAATATAGGGCTAGAATACTCTTGGTTAGAGCCAGTGTTTCCGCCAGACCAGGGCTGAGAGGGCGTCCACCCGAGAGCAGGGGGGGGGGGGGTTGTTTTGAATTTTGACTTGAGCCGTCCCTTATAGATACTGTCTTTTTACGTTAGTGAGCCGGATCATTTGGCTCGGCTCTCTTAAAGCGCCGGCTGTTTCGGCTCCCAAACGTCTCCTCATGTTGCCACAGTTTACCACAGAGCCTCAGTTTCGCCGCTGCGAGGCTCCGGTGCTCGCAGCTCACGCGCGTGCTCCACAAAAACCCCCCGCTCATCGCGTCCAAATCGTGCAGGTTCCGTGTTGTCCTGTCGCAGGCACCTTCGATGTCGGGGAAACTATCTTCAATACTCCGAAAGGAATCCCACCAGACTCCTTTGCCCCTCCAACAGAGGGATGTCCTTGTCCTTTTTCCTTTTCGTCATTGCAAGCGATAAAAACTATCAATCTTCTCTCGAATTATTAATATTTTTGGACGCCCTCGGCTCGCGTTCAGGGCGTCCCGAGCTGAATAAGGGCGTCAAAAGACGGCAAGACGCCCCCTGGCGGAAACGCTGGTTAGAGCATACTAGCTGTCTTTTGTGTTGGTTTCTTTGCAGGAAGTCAAGGGAAATGTTTGCCTGTATTAGTATTTGATTGATTTGTTGGCTGTTGTGAATTTCTACCCCAAGTTAAGCCCGGTGAGTCACCTCTTTTAACACATGGACATAGCTTTTAATATGTCGGCTTGTTGTTGAGCTGTAGTATAAACTTGCTAGCACTGGAACCAATCGTCAACCCTTTCCTAAAGTCTGGTCAGTTCCCTCTGTAGGTCGTAGAGGAAAGAGAGAGATGTGGGTGTGAAGACAGAGTTGATGTGTGGGAAATCACAGAGAGAGTGAGCGCTCTTCCATGCCTCCATCTTTCAGTGGGTTTCATCACTTGATTCACTCCATCAGACGGACTGAAGGAGGCTCCGTCTCTCCGACCGTCTCAATGACTTGATTAGCTTTTCATCACCAAGCATCTCTTTCCACTCCAATTTATTTAGTATTTTGTGTTGTAGCTTTCATTCCCGGCCAGTTGACAAAGATAACATTCATATTTAAATCACCAGCCTGGGAGAAATCACAGCTCACACACCTGAAGAGTGAGTTGGCACAATCTGCTCTCTTATTTACGCATTGGAATATGCACCCAGCTGAATTAAAACGGCCACTGACTTCCACTCATTTTCCCATGGTACCAAATAGTTTTGATATAAAACGACAGTCTTGTCAGCATTTGCTTGACCATACTTTATTTTAATTATTTTTATGAATTGTAATTGTAAAAATGGGTGTGTTTATATTGTCTAGATATGTCTGTAGCCTACAACTGTTTATGTCAACAAGTCCTCCAACTCATACGGCCAAATAGTTTGATTGTTCAAGCGCTTATTACGACATATAATCACGTTTTAAAGTGTTCAACCTCTAGTGCTCCCGTTGAATGCAAACACTACGGAGGGTCGTATATTCACAAATAACTCGCTCTGGAAAATCCTAAATTGTAGGATAGTTGGCCATTAAAATGCTTTTTGATTAGATTTCTAGCGAGGCTGGACCCGTTCGAGTCCAGTTGTGGATAATCTGCCGTGGTTACATTCCATTTCAAAGAGCTGTTTGACGCTCGGCGTAACCTTGTCGCACTGCCACTCGGGTAGTGTAGTGTCTTCGGAAACTCTGTAGTGTCTAAACTCCGAAAAAACTATTTGTTTCTCCGAATCGAAGGTTAAAAACACAAAAGCATTGTACACAATTTAAACTAATCAATATATTGTGTAATTAACAAGGATAAACTGATGTTTTTTAGTGGATGAGTAACGCAGATGTCACTGTGTAATCATTTGACAATGAGGGGAATACTTCCGGTTTTATTGTGAAAACTTCGAGACCGGAAATACTGTTTTCACCCCGCCAACTTTGCCGCATATACACGTTATCCTGGCGAGACCTCAAATCATCTTCGTAATATCTATCAAACTAGAGATCCTACACATCCACTGGACGTAGATTCTAAAAGTACAATATGCACTTCTCGCTAGAAATCTAATCAAACAGCATTTTAATGGCCAAACTATTCCACAATTTAGGATTTTCCAGAGAGGGTTATTTGTGAATAAACGACCCTCCGAATCGACCTATTTGGACCTACTGTACATATTTCGTAGGAGGATAGGCTGGTTTATGTGCTGTTATATTTCTGGTTGATATTTGTGTATGGAAATTAGCTGATAGCTACATTAGGCATGAATCATCTCGTCTCTTTTTGGGATCATTGTGTTTTAGACATGGTTCTTGTTTAATAGATACATAATAAAAGGAAGGAGTTGAAGTCTCCCAGTCAACTTCAATTTCTTTTCAGCTCACCTTTGTTATCTATTCAGTATTTCAGTGCACTCATGGCTGCTGATTTATTCAATCTGAAGATGTATTTTGTGTTATCCATTTATCATTGAAGGAGAACAGCTTCAAAATACTTGAATATAAAGAGGTGGTTTTTTGTATCTTCCTTAACAGATACATAAGACAAATATAGAAAGTGATGAATTGATTTGTACTCTACTGTGAATCATGTCCTCTAACCTGATTCATGCAACATGCAATGAGAAGCAATACTTACATCATGTATTTAATGAAATCTACGAGGAAGCACATTCAGCCAAGTCTTTTATTTGTATCCGTGGAAATGTTTTTTTATAATTGACTTTACTCCAGCCAGTCAGCGCGAGTGAAGTGCCAACAAAGCAACAGGCAGCCAATTATACAATCACCTGTGGTGGGGAGTGCTAACCAAAGTATCAACACATGTGGACAGACATCCACTTAGCAGACCTTTATGGGATTTCAACGCTGTGCTCCTGAACAAAATGTGTTATTATTGGCTCAGTTTTTATGGGAAAAAGTTGCTCACCCCCCTGACCCAGATAGACTAGCCAGAAAGAGATTTGGCAAGTCAGAGCCTGAACTTTAAATTCATGATGAAGTTAAAATCCTCAATGACAGGCTTTTATATTGTAAGTTCACGTCTGCCAAAAGGTCCATTAGTCTCTGACAGCAAGAAGCCAATCGCTAGTGAGCTTAAGCTAGAGAGGTGGAAACAATATTCAGATCCTTTATTTAAGAAAAAGTACTAATACCACGCTGTAAAGTCCTCCATTAAAAATGTTACTCATGTTGAAAACAGTTGGAATAAATGGAATTGGCTAAATGTACTGAAAGTATTAAATGTAAAAATAATAAAAGGCAGAAAAATTAAAAGATTATAAAAAGGATATCATTTCATAACATTTTGTTAATGAATCTGCTATGAATTTAATTAGCTTTTCATGTATACACTGTTCACGTTTAATTTATAATAGAATATATATATTTTTAATAAACTCTTGTTTTCATGCAAATTTATTATTTTCTTAAGTAACTTAAGCCGTCAATAAGAAGTTTAAAAAAGTTTAATATTCCTCATTTAATTGTAAAAGAGTAGAAATATACATTGGCATGAACACAAACTACTCCATTAATATACAAGTACCTCAATGTTGCACTTAGATACTTGAGTAATTATACTTAGTTACAGTCCTCCACTGGCACTTTTCAACACACACACACACACACACACACACACGTCTAGTTCATGTTTTTACCTCATTCATATTCAAAAAAATATTCCATCCTCTTCCATCCATATCTGAAGGCCAATAATTCAAAGAAGGCAGCCAGAAATCATAACATAAATCTCCATCTCTGATTTAAAAGGTCCATTTACTCTCACTAATGTGTTCTTCACTCCAGCCGCTCACTGTGTGCAGCCAGAAAACTGATCTGAAATATTAGGAGATGAAATATCTCCGGCCCTACAAGTTAAAACTTTATTCCCAGTCTCATCATTTCAGAATGTAACGCCTGGATAAAACAGTTCCACCAAAGTCCATATTAATAATAATCACATCATGCAGATAGCCCAGAGTGACTTAAGAGTTTATGATATATTACACTGTAGTTTATTGCTGTGTGTGTGTGTGTGTGTGTGTGTGTGTGTGTGTATGTGTGTGTGTGTGTGTGTGTGTGTGTGTGTGTGTGTGTTGTGTGTGTGTGTGTGTGTGTGTGTGTGTGTGTGTGTGTGTGTGTGTGTGTGTGTGTGACACACTACTGTTTGTGTACTGCAACCCAAATGCCTACAGTACAGTATGTTCTCAGTTCTTACAGATTTGTGGACGGGAGCTTGACAAAAAGCAACGATTTCCAGATGTATTTCACCTAAATAAGAGAGAAGAGAAAAGCCCAGAGTAAAGAAACAGAAAGTTGTGTGAGAGTCAGCGGAGAGAATATGTTCCTAGAGCAGAGCTGCTTCTTGATCCTACAGACATCAGGATCTTAAACATCGCACTGCACCTCCAAACTGCAGGTGGAAATATAAAACATGAAAGGATGAGTTTGTTTGGCTTTGGGCAAGTGGGGAAAATACTGCAGTTCCTTCAAAAAGTGTGAAACTGAAAATATATATTTCCATGATGATTAGAAATGAGAAAAATATGGACATACAAAACATATGATGATTTATATATGTAGGGCAGCTTTGGATCCGTGGAATAATGGGCATCTACCAATCAGAGGGTCAGTGGTTCAATCCCAATCCCTGCAAACATGTGGACGATACTTCACCTAAAATGTATCAAGGTACGCATATCAAACACCTGTGCAAAACCTCCTTCTACCACCTCAGGAACATTGCAAAACTCCGTCCCACACTCTCCCTGTCAGATGCTGAACAACTGGTCCATGCCTTCGTCTCCTCAAGGCTCGATTACTGCAACGCTCTCCTCATCGGGACTCCTAGCGGGAGCCTTCAGAAGCTCCAATACGTTCAGAACAGTGCCGCTAGGATCCTGATGAGGGTGAGAAAGTACAACCACATCACACCCGTCCTTCATTCCCTCCACTGGCTTCCTGTCTCATTCAGGGTCGAATACAAGATCGCACTACTGACCCATCAGGGCATCCACGGGAACGCTCCTCCATACCTGAAGGAACTTCTCACATCTCAAACCTCCACACGCAACCTCCGCTCCACAACCAACCATCGGCTTCGGCCCCCGAGGACCAAACTCCGCACAATGGGGGAGCGGGCTTTCTGTGCAGCTGCTCCTTGTCTGTGGAATTCCCTCCCAGACCACCTGAGGACTCCCAGACCACCTGAGGACTCCACAGACCACCTGAGGACTTCACAGACCACCTGAGGACTCCACAGACCACCTGAGGACTCCACAGACCACCTGAGGACTCCCAGACCACCTGAGGACTCCCAGACCACCTGAGGACTCCACAGACCACCTGAGGACTCCCAGACCACCTGAGGACTCCACAGACCACCTGAGGACTCCACAGACCACCTGAGGACTCCACAGACCACCTGAGGACTCCCAGACCACCTGAGGACTCCACAGACCACCTGAGGACTCCACAGACCACCTGAGGACTCCCAGACCACCTGAGGACTCCACAGACCACCTGAGGACTCCACAGACCACCTGAGGACTCCACAGACCACCTGAGGACTCCCAGACCACCTGAGGACTCCACAGACCACCTGAGGACTCCCAGACCACCTGAGGACTCCACAGACCACCTGAGGACACAGACCACCTGAGGACTCCCAGACCACCTGAGGACTCCCAGACCACCTGGGGACTCCACAGACCACCTGAGGACTCCACAGACCACCTGAGGACTCCACAGACCACCTGAGGACTCCACAGACCACCTGGGGACTCCACAGACCACCTGAGGACACAGACCACCTGAGGACTCCCAGACCACCTGAGGACTCCCAGACCACCTGAGGACTCCCAGACCACCTGGGGACTCCACAGACCACCTGAGGACTCCACAGACCACCTGAGGACTCCACAGACCACTGACGCCTTCAAGAAAGGCTTAAAAACCTTTCTTTTTAAAAAGGCTTTTGATTAAACTTTTGTTTATTTTGTTTCTTTTTATTATGCCTCCTGTAGCACCTTGGGATTGCTGTGAGCAATGAAAGGTGCTTCATAAATCGAATTTATTATTATTATTATCTACAGTATTGAGGTGTTTAACCCTTAGATGCATAAGTGGGTCTTTTTGGACCCGGTGAGGTGGTTTTCTTGAAGTATCTTTGTAATTACATTTTCTTATCATTTCATATTCCAGCTATTCCTCAAAAAACATGTTTTGGATATCAGGCCATTCTAATTTTAAAATTACATTTTAAGAAATTGTGGTTTTTGTATTTCTACCCCAAGCTTCCATAGTGGGTCAAAAATGACCCGCATGCATTTTCTATGGGATTTCGTTTTTTTTTCAAAATGTTAAAAAAAAAATCTACAATTATAAATAGTGACAAATTAAATATAAAATATTTCTAGTGTGAACCAAAATATAATACTAAATATGATACAAGTGTTTTTTTCCTTAACCAAAATGACAAAAATGGCATTAAAACATATTATTCTAATACGGGTCCTTTTTGA
>NW_022991084.1:173348-188348 GCF_902827175.1 Gymnodraco acuticeps | reverse complement strand
ACTGACTTGAGCGCGCTCACAAAATAAGTGCCCGCGCTAAATTAGTGCCCGCGCTAAATTAGTGCCCGCGCTCCAGCAAGTTACTGTGGGCTTACGTGAGGCAGAGCTCGTCCCTGCCTCACTCCTCATCGCTCCCATGTAGTTGTAGCGGAGCTCGGCAAATTTGCTGATTTTGACTATAAAAAGCGATTGGAATCATACAGAAATCACATTTACAACACATGTTATTATTATTACTATTTAGTTTTTCTTTAGTTGTTTTTCCGTTACATTGGAGTATGGCCAGTCTATGAGTATGACAGATGAGGCTCTGCCTCCCCTGACTGCACGTCGCTGGTTAGTAACGTATAATTATGGGAGATGAGGGCAAAGAGATAAGGCGCGTTCACACCGCAGTACTTTTCCCACTTTAGTTCTGATATAGTTCCGAAATGTTGCGTTAACTTCCCACCAAAGAAATCCGGAACTAAAATTAGTTCATGAACCTTTTCACCCCCTTTTCAGTCCCTGCTAGAGAGCAGGGACTTTCGTGGGAGAAAAAGGTTCCTGTGTCTGATTGGCTGGAAGGATTGCAAACCACGCCCCGTAAAACTCCCAAAGAGTGTTGTGAAGCCGCCATTTTATTATCCTTGCATTAGCATTATTAGCATTAGCATTAGCCCAGCGCAGACACGCAGAGAGACTAATTTATGGCAACACAAAATAAAACATGGGAGCGGTGGAGATGAGGAGGTGTCGGCGTTCTGGCGATTTACTCGGAAGGCTTCAGTAGAAGCTGCTGGGAGTCCCAGCAGCTTCTACTGAAGCCAGCAGTGTTGCCAACTCCATAGTAAGGAAAGTAGCTATTAGCTGTCCTGGAAGTCGCTAAATGACGTCATCGCCTAATTTGCATAGGGGAGTAGAAAAAACATTCCCAACCCTTCAAGGATCACAACTTGAAACCACCGGAGTTAAATCCAGACGACAGTAGATCAGAAATGTCTTTGCCTTTTGAGTATGTTTTGGGGTTTTAACATGACAGTTTGGCATAGAAATCCCCCTTACAATAAAGGCAGTATGCCCGTGTGTCATCTCCAATAAATGGCTTCAACCATCCTTTATACTCAGGGTTTGATTCCCACTCCTTTCTGTATTTTTGAGAATACAATTTAGACTGTGCCATGATGTTTAGCTTGTCACAGAGAGGCACACACACAGTGGACGAGGTGATTGAGTGACTGAGGCTGTGTGAGGCAAAGCAAAGCAAAGGCAGTTATTTATTATAGTGTGAAAGTGAGTGAAGAAACATTTACATTCAACATTTAAATCCCGCTCAAAACCAGGACGGCTTGGCAGTTGGCGCATGCGCAATTCATTTGCAGTCTCGACGCGGGGGAGTGTGGTTGTCTCCTCTCTGCTCTGACTGCATCAGCAGCTCTGCTGCGGCCAGGCAACTGTCAGTCTGAGCGCCTGTGAGTACTATGGGAGGGAGGCGGGGCTCACGGCAGCACCCGCGGCTCGTTAACTGCAGAACAATGTGAGTCTCCAAACACCAGAAAAGTCCTTAATAACACCATTATAAAACGTTAGATCAGTCGTTAGTCGCTTTTGACACAAATAAGTAGCCGGAGGGTTTGGAAAGCCGCCAAACTTAACGAGAAAATCGCCAAGTTGGCAACACTGAGCCAGTCTCCAACTCCGGGGACTTCCGGCCGGGGACTCCGGGCGGCAGTAAACGCCGTGAAGTTGTTTGCGGCCTGCCAGTAAACCCAAAGCAGAAGAAGTGACGTCAGCGGCTTCATTTGCCTAATCCTCCCCCAGGGATTTATTCCGATGTGAACGCGATCTGTACTTTCAGTTCATGAGAACTAAAGAGTTCTAAACTAAAGAACTAAAGAGTTCTCATGAACTAAGTTCTCATGAACCTTTGTGGGAAAGCGCCTATATAGAGAAGGGAGATGAAAAGTAAAAGTCAAAATTGTCCCAACAGTCCAAGTCTAAAGCAGCATAACTAGGGGCTGGTTTGAGTCTTAAACTCGAGCCAGCCCTAACTCTAAGCTTTACTAAAAATACAATTCTTAATCCTGCTCTTAAATGTGGAAAGGGCGTCTGCTTCCTGAACACAAACTGGGAGATGGTTCCACATAAAAGGAGCTTAATAACAAAAGGCTGTGGCTCCTATTGCACATACATACATACACATGTTATAGATATTATTTTAACACCCGAACACAGCTCATGTCAGTATTTCATTTATTGTATTAACAGCGTACTTTTTGTCATTATGAACTGGTATATGATACATGAAAATTATCTGATTTAAAGTGAGTGCTGCAGTTAACATACTGACGTTTTTAAAACACACACTTTCAGGACAGAAAACTTAATTTGTGTGTCTGTTTAAAGCTGTTGTTGTAACAGAGGGCCTCAGTAGGTCTTAAAGCGAGAGTATTGTGGCACTGAGCTGAATATGTCTTTTTTAAAGCTGAACATTTGTGACAGTGAACAAATTGTGGTCGTGTTAAAGCTATAAGTATTATGACATTGAGCTTGAGTTGGTATTTTCAAAGTGCTCTAAAGTTTGCCCTCATGAAATTGATCGTGAAGTTGGTCATTTTTCCGCAGAAATGTTGTGAATTTGACTAAATCAGCTCGCTAAAACCAGTCTATGTTAATTATTCTCAGACATTTAGACTTCATTGTTCTGCGTCCAGAAACGTGGCCTGTTCTCCTAGCATGTCTATGAAAGCTTGTTTTGTTACCATTATATCTGTCTGAAGCCATAAGGCACGATTTTAGAGGCGGTTGCTGGAGTAACATAACATTTAAACATCGTTGTATTTTTCTGTCCAAATATGCCACATCAGCAATATGCGTGATATGTATATTGCGTTTATGTTGTGAAATAGAAACCTACTCCAAATATGGCACAGGATAAATCACAGCTAAATAATTATAGAGCACTTTTGCGAAATTCTACATGGTTGATATTAATTTGATTTACATGCTCTACAGAAAACAGAGGATAACAATCTGTCTTGAAAATATATCTTGAGATAAAGGAGATTTTAAAGAACAACAAAGCTCTTGTAATGGAGGGCATTCCTAACGAATACATCTCATGTATGCTTCACTCTTCAGTGGACGCTTTCCAGAGAGTTTGACTATATTAGACCAACGCTGTCATCTTCTATATTACCAGGGTTTCCTCCTTCAACCCAGCGCTGCTATGCACTTTTGATTCGACTTTGTTTGTGTTTTCCTGTAACCTTGAACCCTGTATACATTCATCTGTATTTGTTTATTTATTTTTGATAATTAATACTATCAAACTTCAAGGTCACCTATTGTGCAAAAATATTTGTCATGTCTCTTCTACATCAACATGTGTCCTCTCTTCTTCATGTCTCCTCTACATCAACATGTGTCCCCTCTTCTTCATGTCTCTTCTACATCAACATGTGTCCTCTCTTCTTCATGTCTCTTCTACATCAACATGTGTCCTCTCTTCTTCATGTCTCCTCTACATCAACATGTGTCCCCTCTTCTTCATGTCTCTTCTACATCAACATGTGTCCTCTCTTATTCATGTCTCTTCTACATCAACACGTGTCCCCTCTTCTTCATGTCTCTACTACATCAACATGTGTCCCCTCTTCTTCATGTCTCTTCTACAACAACATGTGTCCCCTCTTCTTCATGTCTCTTCTACATCAACATGTGTCCCCTCTTCTTCATGTCTCTTCTACATCAACATGTGTCCCCTCTTCTTCATGTCTCTTCTACATCAACATGTGTCCCCTCTTCTTCATGTCTCTTCTACATCAACATGTGTCCCCTCTTCTTCATGTCTCTTCTACATCAACATGTGTCCCCTCTTCTTCATGTCTCTTCTACATCAAAATGTGTCCCCTCTTCTTCATGTCTCTTCTACATCAACATGTGTCCCCTCTTCTCCATGTCTCTTTCTGCATCAACATGTGTCCCCTCTTCTTCAGGTCTCTTCTACATCAACATGTGTCCCCTCTTCTCCATGTCTCTTCTACATCAACATGTGTCCCCTCTTCTTCATGTCTCTTCTACATCAACATGTGTCCCCTCTTCTTCATGTCTCTTCTACATCAACATGTGTCCCTCTTCTTCATGTCTCTTCTACATCAACATGTGTCCTCTCTTCTTCATGTCTCTTCTTCCATCAACATGTGTCACTCTCTTCTTCATGTCTCTTCTACAATCATGTGTCCCCTCTTCTTCATGTCTCTTCTACATCAACATGTGTCCCCTCTTCTTCATGTCTCTTCTACATCAACATGTGTCCCCTCTTCTTCATGTCTCTTCTACATCAACATGTGTCCCCTCTTCTTCATGTCTCTTCTACATCAACATGTGTCCCCTCTTCTTCATGTCTCTTCTACATCAACATGTGTCCCCTCTTCTTCATGTCTCTTCTACATCAACATGTGTCCCTCTTCTTCATGTTTCTTCTACATCAACATGTGTCCCCTCTTCTTCATGTCTCTACATCAACATGTGTCCCCTCTTCTTCATGTCTCTTCTACATCAACATGTGTCCCCTCTTCTTCATGTCTCTTCTACATCAACATGTGTCCCCTCTTCTTCATGTCTCTTCTACATCAACATGTGTCCCCTCTTCTTCATGTCTCTTCTACATCAACATGTGTCCCCTCTTCTTCATGTCTCTTCTACATCAACATGTGTCCCCTCTTCTTCATGTCTCTTCTACATCAACATGTGTCCCCTCTTCTTCATGTCTCTTCTACATCAACATGTGTCCCCTCTTCTTCATGTCTCTTCTACATCAACATGTGTCCCCTCTTCTTCATGTCTCTTCTACATCAACATGTGTCCCCTCTTCTTCATGTCTCTTTCTACATCAACACGTGTCCCCTCCTTCTACATCAACACGTGTCCCCCTCTTCTTCATGTCTCTTCTACATCAACACGTGTCCCCTCTTCTTCATGTCCTCTACTCAAAGTGTCCCCTCTTCTCATGTCTCTTCTAAATCAACATCGTGTCCCCTCTTCTTCATGTCTCTTCTACATCAACATGTGTCCCCTCTTCTTCATGTCTCTTCTACAATCAACATGTGTCCCCTCTTCTTCATGTCTCTTCTACATCAACATGTGTCCCCTCTTCTTCATGTCTCTTCTACAATCAACATGTGTCCCCCTCTTCTCATGTCTCTTCTAATCAACATAGTTGTCCCCTCTTCTTATGTCTCTTCTACATCAACATGTGTCCCCCTCTTCTTCATGTCTCTTCTACATCAACATGTGTCCCCTCTTCTTCATGTCTCTTCTACATCAACATGTGTCCCCTCTGTGGAAAGAGACTCTGAAAGTTTCAGGAACAAAGATTCTCTCTCTTTTTGATCCATTTCTATAAAAACCTGTCTGAAAATGAGCTGATCAGATTTTGGCCACTTTATGATGTCATAACGATGTTTTGTCTTGTGTAACCATTAGCCAATCAGCAACCAAGGTAACCCCCCCCCCCCCCCTTATCACCTGAATCTCCTTTTATTTTCTTCCCAGGGCCATATGTGCACTAAACGCTGCTAATATTTAAATGATATAAGCCTTCCGTGCAATACGAGGGGAATCGTGCAATTTAATTTATTTATTATTTATTTATGTACATATTCCCTATCATGTCTTTTTTAAGTCCCATTTATTGTTTTCATATTGTCTTGTTGTTGCAAGTTGGCACCTTGAGTTTATTGTAATGTCGTTGTACCTGTACAATGACAAATAAAGATCTATCTATCTATCTAGAGCACCATTGAGTTCTTTGTAACCAAATGTCTCTCAGAGGGGCGTGGGGAGGGGCTCCTTATTTCCATCTAAAGTAACAGACAGAGAATCAGCCCTTTTGAAACAGGGCTGAAACAGAGGGGATTATCGGTAATGCTGCAATGATCTGTTTGGTGTTTCAGCCAATCAGAGACAGGCTCTGTATATATCTGAGACCTATGATATATTGATGTAAAACAGTATAATAGGAGACCTTTAATGTTGTAGTTGCCTCTATCCCTCGAATAGAGAACAATAGAGGTTGGGGATCCCTACATGGCGCAGTGTTTTTTATTTGTTATTCTTATCTACGCACCCTACTTGTCTGAGCTGTTCTGTTTTGTGTTGTATTTGAAAAATGTAATAAAGATATCATAACATTTTTTAAAACCAACAAAGCTGTCACAGATCAAACTGAGCTCTAAACTCAAACTTGGATACAACCTTTGTTTAAAACATTATTGATGAACTATATGTCCATAGGGTCTTGAAATACCTCAACACCTTTCCATGTGAGTGTCCTGTCTGTGTGTCTGTTGACCTGCTGAGTGTCCTCTCCTCCTCTTCCTCTCCTCCTCTTCCTCCCCTGAAAATACACCTGCCTGTGTTTGTGTTAAAGCAGAAAGGACTGCAGCTCTCATGGGATTGGTGCAATTTGAAAATGCCAGCTGCAGCACCAATGGGAATCAAGCAGGTGCGAATTCCAGCTTAATTAAAGAATAATAAATCAATGCAAAGTGTAGGGAAAACAACGCAGAGCTGGCATGCATGGATTGTTTGACTTGATGTTGCATAATTCATAAAATGTTCCCTGATAATAGAAGTATTTATCACGTTTATGAAAAGAAGACATCACTAGCTATAAGAACAGAGAAGGAGCACAGCAACAATAGACATGTGTTTATATACACGAGAGGACTCTTTAAAGTAAAGTCACTACATACTGATATACACCTGAACATCAGCAGGAGAGGACTCTTTAAAGTAGAGACACTACATACTGATATACACCTGAACATCAGCAGGAGAGGACTCTTTAAAGTAGATACACTACATACTGATATACACCTGAACATCAGCAGGAGAGGACTCTTTAAAGTAGAGACACTACATACTGATATACACCTGAACATCAGCAGGAGAGGACTCTTTAAAGTAGAGACACTACATACTGGTATACACCTGAACATCAGCAGGAGAGGACTCTTTAAAGTCGAGACACTACATACTGATATACACCTGAACATCAGCAGGAGAGGACTCTTTAAAGTAGAGACACTACATACTGATATACACCTGAACATCAGCCGGAGAGGACTCTTTAAAGTAGAGACACTACATACTGATATACACCTGAACATCAGCAGGAGAGGACTCTTTAAAGTAGAGACACTACATACTGATATACACCTGAACATCAGCAGGAGAGGACTCTTTAAAGTAGATACACTACATACCGATATACACCTGAACATCAGCCGGAGAGGACTCTTTAAAGTAGAGACACTACATACCGATATACACCTGAACATCAGCAGGAGAGGACTCTTTAAAGTAGAGACACTACACACTGATATACACCTGAACATCAGCATGAGAGGACTCTTTAAAGTAGAGACACTACACACTGATATACACCTGAACATGAGGAGGAGAGGACTCTTTAAAGTAGAGACACTACATACTGATATGCACCTGCACATGAGGAGGAGAGGACTCTTTAAAGTAGAGACACTACATACTGATATGCACCTGAACATGAGGAGGAGAGGACTCTTTAAAGTAGAGACACTACATACTGATATACACCTGAACATGAGCAGGAGAGGACTCTTTAAAGTAGAGATACTACATACTGATATGCACCTGAACATGAAGAGGAGAGGACTCTTTAAAGTAGAGACACTACATACTGATATACACCTGAACATGAGCAGGAGAGGACTCTTTAAATTAGAGACACTACATACTGATATACACCTGAACATCAGCACGAGAGGACTCTTTAAAGTAGAGACACTACATACTGATATACACCTGAACATCAGCAGGAGAGGACTCTTTAAAGTAGAGACACTACATACTGATATACACCTGAACATCAGCAGGAGAGGACTCTTTAAAGTAGAGACACTACATACTGATATACACCTGAACATCAGCAGGAGAGGACTCTTTAAAGTAGAGACACTACATACTGATATACACCTGAACATCAGCAGGAGAGGACTCTTTAAAGTAGAGACACTACATTCTGATATACACCTGAACATCAGCAGGAGAGCACTCTTTAAAGTAGAGACACTACATACTGATATACACCTGAACATCAGCAGGAGAGGACTCTTTAAAGTAGAGACACTACATTCTGATATACACCTGAACATCAGCAGGAGAGCACTCTTTAAAGTAGAGACACTACATACTGATATACACCTGAACATCAGCAGGAGAGGACTCTTTAAAGTAGAGACACTACATACTGATATACACCTGAAAATGAGCTTAATAGGAACCCGTTTGTGTGCTTTTTGATGGGAAACATATTTTCTTCATATTGTCCACTGGCAGCATATTTTTCCAATGAATGAGAGCATCGAGTGTACTGGATGCTTCATATTGTTGTGGTGGGAATGGAGAGAGGTCGAACAGAGCTCTGCACTCTGACACTGGACACTGAGATCCCACATGTTGTTAGGTTTATGCAACAAAATCCCCTCAGTCATAATTATACTTTCTCCATTAAGTCGATTGTTTGCTAACCTTGTCTTTCACCCTCTCAATACATTAGTCCTTTTCATTTCCATTCAACGGACACATAAAGAGCTGTACAGTATATACTCACACTTATTTGATTACATTGGAAAAGATGCATTACAATATGTTCATATGTACCTGCTCTCAGTGCCTCTTTTTCAAACATTACCATGCAATATTATTGTTTGGTTGCAGGTAAAAACAAAATATATAAAGATAAAGTCTAAAAGGCACAGGTCCACAACAAAGAAGGCACTTTTTTTTAAATACTCACAGTGTAAACAACTCAAAGGCATTTCATATCCAACACCTTTCATACCCTCTCTGTGTATGTTTGTGTTCCTATCTGCCTGCAGACTGAAAACAGGCTGATAACAGAACAACCGAACCATTATTTTCTGTAAACAACAGAAAATCACTTGTACGGTAAAAGGTGTGTTCGTTCGGCAGCTTGTTTGTGCATCGTCACTGAGGCTTGAGTTAGAGGCAGGGTGTTAATTACCAGTCCGTCTCACTAATAGACTCAGAGCATTAATGCACTCAGCTTCAAAAGCAATTAATTCAACATCTGCTCTGATCAAATGTGCCTCTTCCATGTTTTGATGATGTATTCACACACAATTATTCCCTTAATCTGATGAGAACGATTAGTCTTCTTGCCATGGTGACGGCGGCTAATTATCAAGTATCACTGATCCACATCGAACAAGTCCGAACCGTCTTTCACTGTTTTCCTTCAACACGTCTTTTTATGACAATGAGGCTTGCTGTGGTGGAGACCCATTGTTTTATATAATAATAATAATAATATATTTAATTTGTTAGCGCTTTTACAGGTGCTCAAAGACGCTTTACAGATATAGTGAAGGGAAAAGAAAAGGAAGGAACAACAAATAAATATATAGTTAAAGTTAAAGTCAAATAATACAAAAACAATCACACATTAAAAGCCAGATTGAAGAGGTGAGTTTTTTGAAGGTGGTGAGGTCAGTGCAGTCTCTGATGGGTTGGGGGAGTGAGTTCCAGAGGGAGGGGGCAGCGACGGAGAAGGCTCTGTCCCCCCAGGTCCGGTGATTGGTGCGGGTGGGGATGGATAGGAGGTTGGCTTCTGATGAGCGGAGGCAGCGGGAAGGGGCGTGGTGGTGCAGCAGGTCTGTGAGGTAGGGGGAAGGGGTGTGGTGGTGCAGCAGGTCTGTGAGGTAGGGGGAAGGGGTGTGGTGGTGCAGCAGGTCTGTGAGGTAGGGGGAAGGGGCGTGGGTGGTGCAGCAGGTCTGTGAGGTAGGGGGAAGGGGTGTGGTGGTGCAGCAGGTCTGTGAGGTAGGGGGAAGGGGTGTGGTGGTGCAGCAGGTCTGTGAGGTAGGGGGAAGGGGCGTGGTGGTGCAGCAGGTCTGTGAGGTAGGGGGAAGGGGTGTGGTGGTGCAGCAGGTCTGTGAGGTAGGGGGAAGGGGTGTGGTGGTGCAGCAGGTCTGTGAGGTAGGGGGAAGGGGTGTGGTGGTGCAGCAGGTCTGTGAGGTAGGGGGAAGGGGTGTGGTGGTGCAGCAGGTCTGTGAGGTAGGGGGGGGGGGGCTGGTTGTTGAGGGCTTTGTGAGTAATCAGGAGGACTTTGAAGTTGATTCTTTGACGGACGGGGAGCCAGTGGAGGTTCTGGAGGACGGGAGTGATGTGGTCTCGGGAGCGGGTGTGGGTGAGGAGGCGGGCAGCAGAGTTCTGGATATGTTGGAGTTTATTGAGGAGGTTGGATGGTATGCCGTAGAGGATGCTATTGCAGTAGTCGAGTCGTGAAGTGATGAATGCATGAATCAGGGCTTCAGCAGCAGAGGAGGAGATATTCATAGCTTCTTTAATGAGAAGTCATTCTTTTATAGTCCTGACATGTGCATATTGGTTATCTGTGTTTTTATCCTCCTCTTCGCCACATTTACTTTAAATAATATGGTGGCCGACAGGTGCAAATAGTCAAGGGGTGAACTCAGAGGCATGAACTCAAATGCACAACTCAGACTCAGACTCGGGTGGTATTCAAAAAGAAAGACTTTACTGGAATTAACACAGTAACAAAAACAAGAAACACAAAAATAAATCGTGATCATGAGAAAACAGGAGACGACCATGAAGCAGGCTTGAACGTGGTCATGAATAAGAAACGAACTAACACAACTAACACGACTAACACAATATATACACAAGGTGAGGGGAACAGGTGGAAACATCAGGGCGGGGAAACCAATCACGAACACAGGAGACACATAGGGGTGGGGAGCATGGAGTTCTGAAACAAGAGGAGGAATACTTATTACAATAAGACAGAGGGCACAGAACAAAGGGACATGACAACACTAATATAATAGACTTTCATGATAAGTTTCCGAGACATGACACAAATAGTCCAACACATTTACAATGGGACAAATTAACCGCAGCGTCAAAAATAATACAAATAGAAAAAACACAACTGTGCCAAAACACAAGCAAATGACGAAACATACATCGTTCACTAAAAGCACGGCGTATACGAAACGCTGCAAATAAAAAATGCTGCAAGAATCTCAAGGCACAATGGAAACCAGGGGACACTAAAAATGGACGCACACAGATTGGATCGAAGCACTTGTTGACATTATGGGCTAGCTGTCACTTTTGTTGGAAGGTTAGCTAAAGTTTTGTCTGCTTATTTGAACAATGTGACCCCTTACGATAGTATTACAGATAAGCTGTAACATAGAGTCATTTCAAATGTACTCATGAACCAGGCTTTCTGTTCCAACAGACAGTTGAGACAGTTGGCCGACTTTATCGCCCTGAACGTCAACAAGTGCTTCGATCCAAGCTGTGTGCGTCACTTTTTCGTGTCCCCGTTTCTGTTGTGTTTCGAGCGTCTTGCAGCGATTTGAATTTGCAGCGTCTCAGAGCGATTTTAATAAAAGCTGCGCGTGTGTGTTCAAGAAGGTGAAGGTGTTTCTCATAATGCAAGTGTTTTGTTTATTTGCACCTGTCGGCCACCGTCAAATCTGTTTTTCTTTTATGTGACAAACAAGATTCCATCCGCTACTAACATATGTTTATGGCCTTTCCTCCTCTAAAAAGATCTTGTTATGTTCCATGTCCTTACTTATTTTCTCTCTCTGGTTTGACCTTATTCAATGCCTTCCCTTTTATTTATTTGTTACATTATTTGTAATCTTATTCTTCATTTATATGCTTTGAATTAATTCATTTCTTTCTCCCTTCCTGATTTGTTTTTATATTCCTTCCTAATCTTTGCATGAGCACCTTCCCTCTGCATGTGCGTTATGGCTGTATATGCAAATACATTCGGCTATAAATTAAACCGTACTCTGCAGAGTTGACCTTGTCTCCTCAAAGCGGGCCCCCCCAATCTCAGCCATAAATCACTGTTACTCACCGGGTCAGACACTTTGAGCGCCACACACACCCATCACAGTGGTGCTCTGATAGGTGTGTGTGCTGACAGCTTGTCACCTACAGTGCCATAAGTCAGTGTATGTGTAGCCCAGGTTGATTTAAGCAGCTAGTTTAAATGCTAAGTCCTGGCTCTCAGTCACCTGCAGAGACAGCTTCTGTATGGGCGACACACACACACTCACATTGATCAAAGGCTAATCAAAAGTAATCTAAACTGTACAAACGTGAGAAGTGTAAAAATGTCAGCGGCTTAAAGCATTAGTGAAGAACTGCCTCTGGTTCCTTGTCTTCCTAATTTTGTTCATTGCATTGTTTTTGTCATTTGTTTTGTTTATTTAAATAACATCTGAAATGCTGGGAAATCACTCATTGCTGCTGAGCTGGTTTTTCAGCTAACAAGTCGAACCAGGACGACTTTCAAAAACTGGGGGAACAAACTAAAGAATAAAATAATAATAATAGTAATAATAAACATTGTTTTTAAAGCACCTTTGAGGTCGCCTTAACGCACAGCAAATGAGCTAAACAAACTGCAACTTGAGATCTTAAAGGGGACCTATCATGCAGAATGCACTTGTTGATGTCTGTTATACATAAACATGTGTCCCTGGTGTGTCGGGGAACTCACGCAGCATCAGAAAATAAAACCCTCTCTCTTTTCCTCCGTACCCAAATCTCTAAAACGGGGAACAACGGAGCTGATCCAGATTTGCGTCCGATATGACGTAATATCTGAAATGTGGACCCACGGCCCAATCAGAAACGTTGCTATCAGAATCAATGCCTGACTGTTTTGGACGTAATATGGTCGGTGTTTACATTAGCATGCTAACACTCAGAGCTAACCTGTACTGGAGAGCATGTGTGTGAAGAAGCAGGAAGTAAAAAGGAACTCACCTTGTGGTATAACCGGCAAGAGAGAAAGCCTTTGAGCTCCAAACTGTTTCAGAGAGAATCCTTGATAATCCATGATATGGCGTTTCATCACGGCAGCATTTAGTTTAGACAGTAGCTGCCGGGTCCCGCGTGAGCTCAGACCCCTCCTCTTTTTCTTTTTAAAGCTTTATACCCAAATCAGCACTTTAGAAACAGGAAGTGAAATAGAGGATATGAGGCATGGCTAGAATGATCTGTTTGGTATTTTGAGCAAAACACTTCATAGACATGTTTTTTATATATTTTTATATATCTGAGACCGAAGCTGTTGCCTAAAAATAGCATGATACCTTTAAAACAACGCAGTGAAAACAAACAACAACAAAAACCCCAAAGAAAATTTGATTACAGAAAGTGTAAACTTTACAATGTATTCAATATGTGGTATCTTTTTGTAAAGCTTATGTTGGTCTTTGTTTTGTTGTTGATAACATCAGGGTAAATGTAATCCGGAAGACTCAATATGTATAGATGAATTTCCATTCTTGATTGAAACTAAATAGTTTGTTTTATTAAGCCAATAAAATACCTCTCAAATCTAAGATGTTCTTTATATCAAGCAAGCATTCAGTACCCTTAATTCCCACAAATGTGTTTTATCACAGAAACGATTGGCTGTCCTTGAGTAGTCTGTCACCAGTCCCCTATGAAAAAGCTGCAAACCTGTGTACAAGGTGATATCAAAATATCTCTCGTCACGGGCTTGAGCTTCAATCTCAGGATCCATGTATTTGTGATCCTCTCCAGAATGGAAGTAGTCATCACATACAGAGCATCAACTAGTTCCTGAACAGAGTCCTTCACATGCAAGAGAGGGAGTTACACAGTCACAAGATGGAGGAATACCGGGTCTTGTAGGAAATCATACATCCTGTCATGTTCAAAATACTGAGTTTTCCTCAAAATCTGAAAATTCTGACTTTTTCTAAAAAAATTGACTTTTTCTCAACATTTCAAAATTCGGACTTTTTCTTAAAATCTCAACATTTTGACTTTTCCTCTAAACTCTGACTTTTACAAAAAATTCTGACTTTTACAAAAAAATCTGACTTTTACAAAAAAATTGACTTTTTCTCAACATTTCAAAATTCTGACTTTGTCTTAAAATCTCAACATTTTGACTTTTCCTCTAAATTCTGACTTTTTCGCAAAATTCTGACTTTTTCGCAAAATCACAAAACTCAGACTTTTACAAAAAAAATCTGAGCTTTACAAAAAAATCTGACTTTTACTCAAAATCTCAAAAATCTGACTTTTAATAAAATGTTTGACTTTTAATAAAAATGCTGACTTTTTCTCAAAATCTAGAAGTGGTCATCACATACAGACATCAACTAGTTCCTGAACAGTGTCCTTCACATGCTGATATCCAAGAGAGGGAGTTACACAGTCACAAGATGGAGGAATAGAAAGCAGTATTCAATGTTTACTTCAGATTAGCTCCACGTCAGAAATGAGCATGCTTGATGTCTCTCTCCATAGAGGCTGAATCATCATGTTAATCACATAGCTATCATCTGCCTCAAACAGTCCTGATGCTCTTCTAGGTAATCACACATCCTGTCACGTTCACAGCTACAGTTGGGATACCTTTGTGATCATGTGGACTCTGATATTGGAAGAGGACATTCAGTATAAGGCATACGTCTGTCGAGGGGGGGAAACGGCATGTTTACTCCCACCTTATCATCCCTCTGGATACTGTTGCTCAGGTAAAGACCCTGTGTTGTTGTTGTTGACTCACACTCAGTAAATAAATACGACGGAAACCAATGTCGACCATTTCATCTGCAGTTAGCGTGATCCAGCTAATTACAGATTTGCATTTCAATCCAAACAGATTGATTGCAGCAACAGACCAGAGACAGGGGAAGATGCAGAGGGGAATGAAAAGAGAGAATCAGAGAGGAAGAGAGCG
Organism: Gymnodraco acuticeps; assembly: GCF_902827175.1. Taxonomy (NCBI): domain Eukaryota; kingdom Metazoa; phylum Chordata; class Actinopteri; order Perciformes; family Bathydraconidae; genus Gymnodraco; species Gymnodraco acuticeps. The sequence continues at coordinate 173,521 of NW_022991084.1, read as the reverse complement.
AGTTACAGTCGTCTCTGTCATGATGTGCATGGTAATGAGGACTCGTCTAACAGCAGCTACACCGCGGTTATCTGAAGCTTTTACAACACGCTGGTGCTCTGTTTGGATCCCGAGGGACAGGAATTTAAATGTTCAGTTCGGAAATGTTCACCGAGTGTGAAGGACAAAGAGAT